>NW_022992062.1:227500-407092 GCF_902827175.1 Gymnodraco acuticeps
AATGATCTCTTTTTCAAGGGAGACCTGCAGCAGTAGGTTCCACAAGAAGACATAAACAACAGAACAACAAAAGGACATCATACAGCAAAATGTACAGGGATTACAATTTACATATTTAACCACAAGTACAGGTACCAACAGCATCTGATTTTGTAGCATCCAACCGAGCTTTAAAAACATGTAGTGGTACTAGCTTGGTAATTCTCCATTCTTTTTGCAGACTGTTCCAAGTTAGTGGAGCTGCACATCTAAAAGATTTCTTCCCGAAGACAGTCCTAGCACTTGGCACATTTAATAAAACCACAGCATGCGATCTCAGGCAATAAGTACTTTCAATTCGCAGAGAGATCAGGGAGCAGATATAAGATGATAGTTTATCCAACATGGCTTTGTAAATGAAAAAGTACCAGTGACTGAGCCTCCGTACAGTAAGTGATGGCATAACCTTCTTGGTATACAGGGTACAGTGATGCGTAAGTGCTTTACAATTTGTCAAAAATCTCAGTGCACTGTGATACGCAGCATCTAACTTGCTCAGGTAATTGGCAGGTGCATTCATATATAACAAATCACCATAATCCAGCACAGGTCAAAAGGTCACAGAGCCTTTTCCTGGCCTCAAGCGAGAAACAGGACTTATTTCTGTAAAAGAAACCTAGCCTAACCCTCAGCTTTTTAAGCAGGTTATTGACATGTAGTTTAAAAGTGAGACAGTCATCAAACCAGATACCAAGGTATTTGTAACAGGTAACCACTTCAAGTTGTATTTCTTGCGTAGTTACAATATCCAAAGCAGTCTCTGGTGTATTTTTAGCTTTAGAAAAGAGCATTACCTTGGTTTTATCCACATTTAAAAGAAGCTTAAGCTCAGAGAGTTGAGCCTGAATAATGTTAAAAACAGCCTGTAATTTAACAACAGCCTCGTTAATCGAGGGACCTGCACAGTACATAACGGTATCGTCCACATAAAAATGTAAGGTTGCTCCTTCGACATTTTCACCTAAACTATTAATATAGATAGAGAATAATAGCGGACCTAAAACTGAACCTTGTGGTACACCATTAGTGATGTTTAACCACTCAGAAGACAGCCCATCAAACTGAACACATTGGGACCTTTCAGAGAGGTAGTTTACAAACCACCCTACTGCATGGCTGGATATGCCTATACTGACCAGCCTCTGCTTCAAAATGCAATGATCGACGGTATCAAACGCTTTGGATAGGTCAACAAATAGAGCTGCACAACTCTGCTTATTATCTAAAATACTCGTAATATCATTCACCACTTTCATTGTGGCAGTGATGGTGCTGTGTTGCTTTCTGAAGCCTGACTGATGTTTAGACAGGATGTCATTGTTACATAAAAACTCCTTTACTTGTTCACTCACTAGGCGTTCAAGAACCTTGGCCAGAACTGACAATTTAGAGATGGGTCTATAATTGTTTAATAAGGTGGCCTCCCCTCCTTTTAGTAGTGGCAGGACATAAGCTGACTTCCATACTTTTGGGATTTTGTTCGTGCTGAGGGAGAGGTTAAAAAGAGTAGTAAGAGGTGGAGCAATAAAATCTGCAGCTATCTTTAAAAAGAAAGGTTCTACGTTGTCCGGACCAGCCGGCTTTTTAGGATCTAGCTTGGTTAAGACTTCACGAACAACATCAACAGTAAAAGGAGTAAAACTGAAGGGGTTTTCCAGACCACATTGTTCTGAGTCACCGACTGTGGTGTTCACAGAAGCAGAATTAGAAACAGAATGAAACAGAGAGCCACAGGACACAAAATGCTCATTAAAACAATTTAGTATGGTGGTCCTATCCGATATAGTGCCAGATACTGTGGTAAAGCAAGGAGGTAGCTCATTACGGATATCACCGGTGGATATCGATTTTATGGCTTTCCAGAATTTTCTAGGGTTGTTCAGGTTCTTTGTGGTAACTGACAGATAATACTTAGATTTAGCACTTTTGACATGTGAAGTGAAGCTATTTCTTAGCTGCCTAAAACGCAGCCATTCTACCTCTGAGCCTGAATTCCTAGCCTTTGCCCAGGCCTTGTTTCTCTCATGAAGGAGACTAGATAATTCAGCAGAAAACCAAGGATTGTCTCGTCCCTTCACTCTAAATTTACGCAGGGGTGCATGTCTATCTATAATTTCCATAAAACCAAGATAAAAATAAGACCATGCAGTTTCTACATCAGCACACAGATCGATTTTTCCCCAATCAAACCCAAACAGATCATGCACAAAACCCTGCTCCACAAAATGTTTGATGTCTCTCTTGATGATAATACGAGGTTTAACCTTTTGGACCTTAGTGTCCCTAATTGTGGCTACAACACAGTGGTCACTCAGATCATTCGCAAATACTCCCACAGCTGAGTATTTATAGGGAACATTAGTTAGAATGAGATCAATTAGGGAGGATTTATTAGGGGACTTAATGTTAGGGCGAGTAGGACTGTCAACAATCTGAGTAACATTTAAGAGATACAAAGGTTTTTAAAATCCTCTGACACTGCAGTTAACCAGTCCCAGTTAAAATCTCCAAGTAGCACTATTTCCTTGTAGTCTAGTTGCGATAACAGATTTGCTAGTGAAGACAAGGAGTCTTTGACAGCTGAGGGGGGTCTGTAACAACTCACTACCATGACCTGTTGACCCTTTGCCACTTCTATATTTAAGGCTAAAAATTCAAATTGCTTACTGATAGATTTGGAAACTACAGCGGTTACACTGAACTTATTCTTAACATAAATGGCAACGCCGCCACCTTTATTAGGCCGGTCGGTACGATACACATTAAAACCATTCAAGGCAATGTCAGAGGCCAAAATAGATTTATTTAGCCACGTCGTAGCCACATTGTATTAATGTTTTTATTTCCAATTTTGGTGATTGTAAAATTGGTAAAATTCAATACAAGTTGCATAAAAACAGTCTTATATTTTTCGATAAGGTGTAGGGACCCCGTTTCATTTTGGATATTAGCTTATATATATTACGTTGCTATGGACATTCCCTAACATATTGAAGTGACTGTTATTTTGTATTGATCGTTGTGTTTTATGTGAATGTGTAATATGTGTCTGATGATTAGAGGATATACATATTTGTATTTTGTATTCGGGATTGTTGGAAACGGTATTTCGATCTCTCTGTCTGCACACACAGACACATTTACATTAAAGTTGTCTTTGACTGATGTTGACTTTTGATATAACATATTCCTTGAATCATTTCTTGTTACCTATACACAGCAGGTGAAACTAAAATGGAAGTCAGAGGAATTTCGTTCACATTGACAGACACACAAATCAAAACTGAGAGTATTTTCTGTGTTCATGGTGTGAAGGCCATTTTAGAGTAGCTGCTTATTTTCCATTTCCTCCAAAGTGAAAGGGGGAGGACGGCTGTCAGTAAACACTGAAGATGGACTGAAGGACGTCAGTGTTTACAGGCTGGGAAGGACACATTCAATACATCTCTATTCAACTCCACTGTACTGTTTATTTCATTTATATATCCCAGTATCTACGTTGACCTCAAGAGGCTTTGCAATCTGCCCAACATATGTCCTTTGACCCTTGATGATGATGAGAGCTGGAAGAACGAACAAAAACAGAAAAGCTTGGACTAGAATATGGATTAGTGGATTCCCAATGTTAGCTCGGATTGGGACGAAAAACGTGTTGACATAATACACCAACATTAGCTAAAAGACACAAAAGATGTGCCTCTGAAGAACTGAAAAGTTTGGTGATAATTCTTCATGGTTTCATTGCAGACGGTGACCCTTGGTTGGACCCCTTGGTTCATGAGCGCGATGAGCAAAATACACAGAAAAGGCCAGAAAACTTGATCGAAATATCGCTAAAATAAGCTGAAAAATGCTTAATGTGATTCTGAAGGACTGATATGTTTGGTGATATTTCTTCATGGTTTCATCGGGGTGACCCCAGCTTGGTTCAGAATCGCAAAAAGCGAGATACCCAATGTTAGCTCGGATCAGGGGCTGCAAAACGTGATGACAAAATCCCCCAAAATGTGCATAATGACGCTTGAAGAGCTAAAAAGTTGGGTGATATTTCTTCATGGTTTCATTTCAGAGTAAAATATCAAATACCAGAAGCAAAATAGCCAATGTTAACTTGGATCGGGGCCAGAAAGGTTGATAGAGATTCCCATGAAATGAGCTTAAAGACGATAACATGGCTGAAATGCGTCTCTGAAGAACTGAAAATCTGGTGATATTTCTTCATGGTTTCATCGGGGTGACCTCAGCTTGGTTCAGAATCACAAAAAGCGAGATACCCAATGTTAGCTCGGATTGGGGGCAGAAAACTTGATCGCAATATCGCTAGAATTAGCTAATGACGCTAAATGTGTCTCTGGAGAACTGAAAAGTGATGTACTGGTTTCATCGGGGTGACCCCAGCTTGGTTGATAATGGCAAAAAGCGAGATACCCAATGTTAGCTCAGATTGGGGGCTGCAAAACGTAAAATGCCAAATTATCTTAAAGACGCTTGAAGAGCTGAAAAGTCTGGTGATATTTCTTCATGGTTTCATTGCAGAGGGTTCAGAATCAGAGGGTTCATTGCAGAGGGTTCAGAAGCAGAGGGTTCAGAAGCAGAGGGTTCAGAAGCAGAGGGTGAGCCCGGCTTGCTTCAATTTGTGTTAACTGAAAGGTGTAAATGTGCTGGTTCCAAAAAACCCAACAGCAGATATTTCAGGAACATTTAATGTGATTAAAAACCAGTGGCTGATCAAGTACTGTGATTTTATTTAAATTAGCAATACTATATAAAGATTAAAATGACTCTGATAAAAGTAAAAATACTGCATTCAAAACAGTACAAAAGTATTGGCATCAAAATATACTCAAGTACCAAAAAGTACAAAAGTACCATTTCAGAATCACTGGATTATGATCATTGATGCATTAAAGCATTTAAATGACTTGATGCTGGATATTTTAACCTAAAAATGATATGTACATGTTTATTTGTTTGTTTATTTATTTATATTGCATATTAGCTAATAATCTGAAACTGTAAGAAGCTGTCTGATAAATACTGAAGTAGAAAAGTAGCATGCAATGGAAATACCACGATGTACTTCAAATTGTTATTAAACATACCACTTGAGTAAATGCACTTCATTACCTCACCCTACACGGTTAAAAACGGATTCATATTGACCATGTTTTTGAATATATATGTGTTTTTTGAGTGTAAAGGGATGAATAAACACAACGTAAGGACTTACAGAGATGGAGAGACGGTACGCTGCGGTTCAGATCTATAGAATGTCTTTTGAGTGTGACATTATATCTCAGAGCGCTGGCTCTAATCACGCTGTGGACTGTGAAGAGGAGGAGAGGATAGATGCCGTCAGACGGACATCGCTGAGATGAGGTTTGTCAGAAATAACCGACATCATGCTTTTACATCTATCACCATAAGCCTTGAATGCGTCTTCTCGTCTCATCAGAGCTCGATTGATCTCACTGTCATTCAACTTCCTGGCTAAATGTTATCCAACATCACATAAACATTTTGTGAAATCTATTGTGTGTGATTTCTGGATTAAGGTTCAAGCACGTTAGAACAATACAAAAATAACTGGTTGGATTAGAATCCGAAGGAGAAGATGGATGGTAAAGCACTTATTCATGTATGTGTTGCTCAGAAGCTGCTCTAACTTTCCAACCAAACGTCCTGTCTTTATCCTCAAATCGACGCACGGGTAAACCGTGACGTGACAGCACAGTTGTTTTTGGGGGTGTTTTATTGTGTTGTTTGAAGAAAGTCTCACAGCATCACACAGACAGACTAAAAGGACAGAGATCAAACCCAAGCAGGGGAAGCAAGATATCTGACAACGTTTTCAGAAAAAGAAATGTATACAGACACATATCTTGGTGGGAAGACAACAGTACTTCCTTCTGTCTTCTCGCACTGTTATCTCTTTCTCCAACAGGAAGCTAACTAAACCCACATCCCACAGGAAACACTGTGTTTAGATGAGAGTACATCGGAGACATTTCTGTAACATATGAGACTTATAAAAGTGTCCTCTGCATGGCTAGGTACTGTATCATAAGCCTTAGGTAAAATAATATATTGTAATTTATTGTATATTGTCGCTGCTTTTAATTGAACTATTCATATCTTAGACTGCACTGTAACTTTTATCCATGTATTTTTATCTTTTAATGTTTATTTTACTAGCTTTTCTTTTTAATGACTGATTTTAAATGCCATTTTCTTAATGTCTTTCGTTTTTTGTAAAGCACTTTGAATTGCCTTGTGTTGAAAAGTGCTATATAAATAAACTTGCCTTGCCTTGCCTAATTTGGATGAATAAAGGCACAGGTTGACCCAGTTAGTGGCCAAGCGGTGGTACTACAATGTTCGT
This sequence comes from Gymnodraco acuticeps, assembly GCF_902827175.1. NCBI lineage: Eukaryota > Metazoa > Chordata > Actinopteri > Perciformes > Bathydraconidae > Gymnodraco > Gymnodraco acuticeps. The sequence continues at coordinate 233,922 of NW_022992062.1, forward strand.
TTCCGTCCGTGCATCAAAATACTTTTCCCCATTGACTTAAAGGTGCCATGTCATGCTTTCCCGGTTATTACCCGTCCCCTTGTGTGTTATGAAGGTTTGTATGCATGTGAACGGTCTACGTGCTCAAGCAAAGTTTCAGGGAAAATGCAGTTAAGATTCAGGGAAGTCCCAAAGAAGACGCAGGGAAGACCCAAGGTAGAGAAAAAACACACATTTGACCTTAAACTTCACTCCTGCAGATGTCTCTAAATATTTGTAGTGTATCTTAAATGACTGTCAGTAAATCTCCTGCATCGTCTTTCAAATCGCCTCTCCTCAGTCCTCTGATTGTCCTCCATAAGGTGATTAATGAAGAAGGGTCATGACATGATATCGGAATAAAAAGTCAGGCACTTGCACATTGACTCACTCCAGCTTGTAATCACTGCTGAGCATCAGTGCTTGATTTCTTCATGGTGCTCCCGCTGAGAGCCTGCTGCTGCTGATTGGCCGCCAGTGGCCAGTTTGACATAAAGATGATTATTCCCCTTTTATGGCTAATACACACCACTGCATACCAAATGTACGGATAACTCTCGAATCAAAGAGCTTTGGAAAATGTCCCTTAGGCCATCCCTGGAAACGGAAATGTAACTGAGTAAATATACTTTTTCTTTCCTCACTTCTTTTGGTTTGGTTTGTATATCTAACAAAGTACTTGATGGACTAATAAATACATCTACTGCAAACCTAATGCAAGATGTTTTGAAACCAGTAATGTTGTTAAACATCAGACATAAGATAACAAGAAACCATAGAGACGGCAACAGCTTCAAAGTGAGTGTAATAGAGATGTAATATATCAACAGTATCCAGAAGTAACTAAGTACCAATGTGAGGTAATTGTGTTTGAGTATTTTCACTTAATGCAACTTGTAATGGCAATTTTGATGTTCCAATATCCTTGATTCTGTTTGCCATTATTACACAGGCGAGGTTTAGAGTGATCCGTACGCAGATACATAACAGATGATTTCCGTTCGTTGAATGCAGTTTAGTACCAACGACTCTCGAATCACAGAGCTTTGGAAAATGTCCCTGGAAACGGAAATGTAACTGAGCAAGTACACTTTTCTTTCCTCACTTCTTTTGGTTTGGTTTGTATATCTAACAAAGTACTTTATGGACAAAATAAGTCTATAAATTATAATTGCAAACCTTATGCAAGATGTTTTGAAATCAGTGAGGTTGTTAAAAATGTACGGACATAAGATAAAAAGACACCACAAAGACAGCCACAGTCAGATTAATTAATTTGGTTCTTTAAGGATATTTTCAAGCTAACACTTTTATTTTAAATAAGATTCTGAATGCAGGACTTTTACTTGTAACAGAGTATTTTAACACCGTAGTACTTCTACTTTTACTGAGTACTTCTTCCATCTCTGCATCCAAATGGCTTCATCTTCTATGCATTACAATCAATGGGGAATCAATGATTGACACAGATTGCATCCTGATTCTATCAACGAGACCGAAAGATGCATAATAATCGTTCCCTTTCATCGAGGAACCATGAAAAGCTTCAGCTAATCCTGCATATAGCGTCATGTAGTTATGACATCTCACCAATTTAAACCCAGAACTCAATTAATATATGACACACGTGTTGTAATGAAGGGAGATAAGAGAGCCGTTCATTACATCAGACACAAAACACTGCATTATTTATCATCAAATAGCATTAAGCACGTGTTTCAATCGCCAGACAATGGTTGTTACTGATTCAACTGCAATCAACCAAATATGTATGAAACACATATTTTGTATCTGTCAATTCCCATCATGTGGACTATCCAGCTGTTGATTTAATGCCACAAGTAGTTAAAAAAACATCAAGCTGGGAATTGCAAATGCTGTGTGAACGTGGACTGACTGCAGAATGAATGTGATTAACAAGCCGTGTTTCGTATCAAATCGAAATGGATTGCATGCGTTAAGAAATAACACACACAACGTGAATGTCAACTATCCTTAAACACATGAACGTCAGTCACATTAAAGGTGGGGTATGTAATTTATTTCAGAAACACTTTTTGTTATATTCCATGGAATGCTCTTAACATCCCGATAGCAATGAATACATTAAATGCTTTGACAATAAATACATTAAAACATGTCATCTGTGGCGCTGTAAAAAGCTTGACCAATCATCTGAGCCGGCTAAAGTAACTGGATGGCCTACCTGCCTGTCAGCCTTCCATCTGTGCACAAACTTATCTCGTGCCCTCATTGGTCATGTGCGCGTTCGTGTGTGTTGGAGGAGGGGCTCTGTAAGGAAGTGGCAGATTGTTTCCGGTTGTGTATTTTCAAATTCTAGCGATCTCGAGCCGGTTTCTCCAACTTACCTACCCCACCTTTAAGCACTCACTAATGACACAAACCCAAATTATTAAAAGTTGTGACATTGCATTATTTTCCCTTTAACTTAGACGCAAAGTTAGAAGAAGTTTGACTTTCAGGAAATGCACTTAATCTTGTTGCAGTCAAGAGGTAGCAAGGCTAGCTTAACATTAGTAAGAAGACTGTAAACCTAGCTTAGCATGAAGACAGGAGACAGAATCTGTCCATCAACATCTTTATGCTCGTCTTATCAGTGGATATTAATGTATTTTAGTCAAATCTCATCTTTTAATAAGAAAAGACGCTCCATTTGTGTCAAATAAGTAACAATTAAGCCCTCGCCAAACGACAAGAACCCAAATATTTAAAAGTCACGATCTTGCTTTTCTTTCTCTTCTTAGCCGCAAAGTTTGACATTTCAGGTAATTTGCTTATTCTTGCTGTAGTGAAGAGAAAGGTAGCCTAGCTTAGCATAGTGTGTTTTGTAGGCCTACCCGGAAGTAAGCATCTCCATCCCATTTGATTTTAGATTATTGCAGAAACACAAACAAACGTTTATGATGTTTAAACACATTGTGTTAAGCAGGATAATATCCTCATATTAACAAAGCTAATGTTGGGCTATAAAGGAACTACAGCACGGTCACATGACTTCGAGTCACCACCGCTAAGCTAAAGGTGGCTAATGTTGGGCTATAAAGGAACTACAGCACGGTCACATGACTTCGAGTCACCACCGCTAAGCTAAAGGTGGCTAATGTTGGGCTATAAAGGAACTAAAGCACAGTCACATGACTTCACGTCACCACCGCTAAGCTAAAGGTGGCTAATGTTGGGCTATAAAGGAACTTCAGCATGGTCACATGACTTCACGTCACCACCGCTAAGCTAAAGGCGACTAATGTTGGGCTATAAAGGAACTACAGCACGGTCACATGACTTCACGTCACCACCGCTAAGCTAAAGGTGACTAATATTGGGCTATAGAGGAACTACAGCACGGTCACATGACTTCACGTCACCACCGCTAAGCTAAAGGTGGCTAATGTTGGGCTATAAAGGAACTACAGCACGGTCACATGACTTCGAGTCACCACCGCTAAGCTAAAGGTGGCTAATGTTGGGCTATAAAGGAACTAAAGCACAGTCACATGACTTCACGTCACCACCGCTAAGCTAAAGGTGGCTAATGTTGGGCTATAAAGGAACTTCAGCATGGTCACATGACTTCACGTCACCACCGCTAAGCTAAAGGTGACTAATGTTGGGCTATAAAGGAACTACAGCACAGTCACATGACTTCACGTCACCACCGCTAAGCTAAAGGTGGCTAATGTTGGGCTATAAAGGAACTTCAGCATGGTCACATGACTTCACGTCACCACCGCTAAGCTAAAGGCGACTAATGTTGGGCTATAAAGGAACTACAGCACGGTCACATGACTTCGAGTCACCACCGCTAAGCTAAAGGTGGCTAATGTTGGGCTATAAAGGAACTAAAGCACAGTCACATGACTTCACGTCACCACCGCTAAGCTAAAGGCGGCTAATGTTGGGCTATAAAGGAACTTCAGCACGGTCACATGACTTCACGTCACCACCGCTAAGCTAAAGGCGGCTAATGTTGGGCGTGTCATTTAGACACTTGTTAGCAATGGCCCTTTTTAAATTCACCATTGGGGTATTTACTGACATAAAAGCACATTCAGAAAACAATAAATAATAATAATAATAATAACTTTAATTTATATAGCGCCTTTCATCAACCCAAGGTCGCTTAACAAAGAAACATATAAGGACAAAACATAAAACGGGCAGAAATGGAAGTGTTACATTGCGGGGGGAGCAGAGGACAGGAAGTGCTCAAATGCTGACACATTTCCAGGTTTTAGTACTTTTTCCTTCACCACTCTATAAAGACTTTAAATGCATCTCTTTATCAGTGGATGTCTCTTGTTGAAGTCTTTTAATTAAAACAGACTTGTTCTTCAGGACCCTGCGTCAGTGGAGGGTATAAAAGTCATAAACAGGTTTCTAACAGCTTCCTCTCTTCATCATTTCACCAAGACTCTTTATCTCTCTCTGATGTGAAATTGTGGGTGCTTCATCACTGGCCTTTCCCACACAATCATAGAAATGGGGATGGCCTCTTCCTCCTCTTCCTCCTCTTCCTATGTTGCCTGGGAACTGGACCTCTGTTCGCTGAGGGGAAGACCTCTATATGGGATGTAATGTACCTTCATTTTATTTAAGCTTCAGAAATGTTTCTTACATTTTTTCAGAAGACAAACTGCTAAATATGTTGTTGTTGTTGTTGTTAATGGCTAACCTGTGTCACGTCTTAGCAATCCCTTGTTTATGAAATATTCACTAGTATTTTATAACACTGTGGTATAATCTAGTTGTATTTGTGTTGCATGGCATATATGATCGTTTTAACCCACTTTTAACGGTTTATTTTAACATTTTCGTCTTGTTTTTTCTTTTGTACCTATGGTCTCATAACTATTTGTACATCCATATGACATCCCTGTAGCCTACATATGCTCATAGCTTAGCTTTTTATGAAAAAGAAGATGTATATTACTTGATTATGGAGCAAAGGGTTCATGTTTTAATAGCAGTTTTAACCGAGACATAGTGGACATGTTGACAGGACTCTCCAAGCAATCAGACTCCTGGACAGTAAATAATCTTACGTCAGTCTGGCTAAACACACTTTTTAAAAAAACCTTTAATCAATAAATCAAGCAATCAAATCCGTTTTTGGACTGGCGCCACCTGCTTTCTGTGATATCAGCCATCAGTATTCATGCAATCACTTTTTATTCAGATGTTGGAGATGGAGCTCTGGGGTCATTACAGAGCGAGCTGCGTTTATCTACCACTTCCACATCACGGCAAAATATCACAAATGAGGATATGGATTTAATGGAAGTCATTACATTTTTTATGGATGAAAGCTGCGCTCCAACTTAACACAGCATTAATAGTAATGTGGGAAAGTATCGAGGTGTGTGTCATTAAAAGTTTGGATGTGTATGTCTTACAATTTCTAATAAATTACACAGATACTTTACTTTAAAGAGGCCGTATAATTCCTTTCCTGTAGTTTGATATGTAGGTTTTTGTGCATGTCTACAAATGCTACAATCCCAAAGTTCATATGAGTAGGTAGTGTCTCTACTTTAAAGAGTCCTCTCCTGCTGATGTTCAGCTGTATATCAGTATGTAGTGTCTCTACTTTAAAGAGTCCTCTCCTGCTGATGTTCAGGTGTATATCAGTATGTAGTGTCTCTACTTTAAAGAGTCATCTCCTGCTGATGTTCAGCTGTATATCAGTATGTAGTGTCTCTACTTTAAAGAGTCCTCTCCTGCTGATGTTCAGGTGTATATCAGTATGTAACGTCTCTACTTTAAAGAGTCCTCTCCTGCTGATGTTCAGGTGTATATCAGTAGGTAGTGTCTCTACTTTAAAGAGTCCTCTCCTGCTGATGTTCAGCTGTATATCAGTATGTAGTGTCTCTACTTTAAAGAGTCCTCTCCTGCTGATGTTCAGGTGTATATCAGTATGTGTCTCTACTTTAAAGAGTCCTCTCCTGCTGATGTTCAGGTGTATATCAGTATGTAGTGTCTCTACTTTAAAGAGTCCTCTCCTGCTGATGTTCAGGTGTATATCAGTATGTAGTGTCTCTACTTTAAAGAGTCCTCTCCTGCTGATGTTCAGGTGTATATCAGTATGTAGTGTCTCTACTTTAAAGAGTCCTCTCCTGCTGATGTTCAGGTGTATATCAGTATGTAGTGTCTCTACTTTAAAGAGTCCTCTCCTGCTGATGTTCAGGTGTATATCAGTATGTAGTGTCTCTACTTTAAAGAGTCCTCTCCTGCTGATGTTCAGGTGTATATCAGTATTTAGTGTCTCTACTTTAAAGAGTCCTCTCCTGCTGATGTTCAGGTGTATATCAGTATGTAGTGTCTCTACTTTAAAGAGTCCTTTCCTGCTGATGTTCAGGTGTATTTCAGTATGTAGTGTCTCTACTTTAAAGAGTCCTCTCCTGCTGATGTTCAGGTGTATATCAGTATGTAGTGTCTCTACTTTAAAGAGTCCTCTCCTGCTGATATTCAGGTGTATATCAGTATGTAGTGTCTCTACTTTAAAGAGTCCTCTCCTGCTGATGTTCAGGTGTATATCAGTATGTAGTGTCTCTACTTTAAAGAGTCCTCTCCTGCTGATATTCAGGTGTATATCAGTATGTATTGTCTCTACTTTAAAGAGTCCTCTCCTGCTGATGTTCAGGTGTATATCAGTATCTAATAGGGGTGTAACGGTATACGTACCCGTACCGAAATTATTCGGTACGGGTCCTTCGAACGAATATAACGTTAAACGTAAACAATTGAGAACGTGAACAACTTCTTGGAAGTAATCTCAGGTGCTGCGTCGCAGCATTCAGAGTAATTTGCTCACATTGGGTTCAATGCGTCATAGAGCAAGCAAGTCATTTCATTGGACGAGAGGCATACTATGAGAACTGGTCACAGGGATGCGTTCAAATTTAGTCAGTAATTTAAGGAACTGTCGAAATGGCGAACGCAGATAAAGTTGAGCTCGAAAATCCTCCAGCATCATTGAAGTCTCCGGTCTGGGAACATTCTGGTTTCGCAGTTACGTACAAGGATGACGGACAAAGACAGGTGGACCGAACCAAAGCTGTTGTCGGCATTGTTCAACTAAAATTGGTTACGCGGCTGGCAATACATCAAACTTGCACACTCATTTGAAAAGGCATCACCCGAACGTGAATATCACCGGGACCAAAAGAAAAAAGACTGAAGTGCAAACCCAACTCCTGCTAGCATGTAAGCCTCCACCACTCGCAGAGAATTCAGACCGAGCCAAAGCTATTACAAACACCAAATATCCTTATGTTGCCATGTTAGCAAAGCGCTACCTGGCTGTATCTGCTACCTCTGTCCCTAGAGAGAGGGTTTTCTCCACATCAGGAGACATTGTTAGTGCCAGCAGATCTGCCCTTTCAGCAAGCAATGTGGACAAGTTCATTGTTCTTTAAAAAACATGAAAATACAATGACAAGCAAGTCATAATGTCAAACTGGCTGCTTAGGTACAGTACAGTTCAAATACAGATTATTTCAATTCATTGAAATGCTGCACCTTAATGTTTATTTTATTATATTTTGTATTTATTTTAGTGAATACATTAGTCACAGTTTAATAATAATTTAAAAAATATATTTTATGTTTTGTGATAATTGTTTCTGCTGTACCGAAAACGTACCGAACCGAACCGTGACCTAAAAACCGAGGTACACCGAACCGAAATGTTTGTGAACCGTTACACCCCTAGTATGTAGTGTCTCTACATGTCTCCATGCTTTAATGTTCAAAAAGCTCTTAATTGTTCTCATACTGTCTGTGCTGCAGCACCTCTCTGTCTGAAACCAGAGCCCAGTCTGCTCTGATTGGTTAGCTGGCCGGCTCTGTTGTGATTAGTCAACCGCTAAGAGATGTCCCGGGGCAGGACATCTCTTAGCGGTTGACTAATCAAAACAGAGCGTACAATGTGTTGGAGCGCTCGCCAATAGGAGCGGGAGTGTTACATAGTCAAAAAATAAAGAAAGGAGTCCAATGGAAGCGTCACATGGATTCTAGCCTTTGCAGACCATTTACATGCACAAAAACAGGAAAGGGAGAACCCCCAAAAAAGCATATTAGGGCCTCTTTAAAACAAAGTTTTGCCACTTTAAAACTGCATTGGTTACATCCAGGTTAGCAGTCATTCTTATTGTTGTCTTTTATAGCTGAATTATGGCAAGATATGCTTTATGGCACAAGTCAAAAACATTTTTATGAAGGTTTCTTCAAATGGTAAAACGACTCCATTCTGCATTTTTATTTCACTTTCATCATCGTTTTCTTTATAACTTCCTCTCCATCCCCAGCATGTCAAAACAAACTCCCCTGGTCTATTTTTGGACTGTCTTTTTTTTAATGACCCTTGTGTCACACCCTCATTCCATTAAAAGCATTGGACCGGTAGGAACATATATCTTTTTCACTGACTTGGACCTCAGTCCGTCGTCGCCTCCTCTGGAGAAATCATCTCAGAGGCAGGCAATACTCAGAGAGTGCTGGAAGTTAATTACCACATTAACTCTGAGCGCAGTTGAGTAGAGACGGAGTCAAACTCAAAGAACATATACCCAGGATTAATTAATTAAGATGACTTCAAGCCAGAATGTGTTTTTGCTATTCAATTCATTTAATTGTATCATTTAATTGTTTGTTTAACCATTTAAATGCATTTGAACGCATTTGAACTGTTGTTCAATTACACTTTTAGTCCGCAAATCTCAAATAATTACAATCTTCATGATAAGTCAATTACAAAATGTATAGAAAAATATAGTTTTTAGTCTCAAGGTAAGAATTGAACAAAGTCAGCGCCTGAAATAAAAAGAATGTGTATTTTAAATGCTCCAGGGGCTGAACTAATAATACAAGAACAAATAGATGATAATATAAGAAATTAATATAATATGATAATTAACAATAATAAAATAGAATAATCTTTATACTATTAGTATAAAGATAGTACAGCGACCCTTTTCATCCTCTCACACACACACACACACACCGGGCCCGGCGCCACGAGGGGGCAAAGGGGGCATTGCCCCCTCAGTTGTATTCTTTGCCCCCTCACTTTGAGCATCATTCATCCATCAAAAAGTACAATAAATGTCACAATTATTAAATAACTTTAAATAATTATTTTCCCCAATACGCGTTACTGTGTTTAGATCAGATGTGTGGGCAGGCAGTCAAGCAACGTGTAAACAAGCCTCAACCCCAAGTGAGCTTGTCGTCTTAATGTTAGCGCATGTGCTAGCTGTAAACACAGTGGGATGGGTGACCAAAACGTCCCCGTTTTCCGGGCAGAGTCCCCGTTTTCGGTGGCCGGTACCCGGTTGAAACTCCCGAAAATGTTCCCGTTTTTGACCGTGCGTTAAAAAAATAGAGCAAGGTTAAATCAAATGTTACATGTCAGTAAAAACAGAGTAACAGTGTTGTGCCTGTTTGTAGCGTTAGCGTATTTCTTCTTCTACTATTTATTCTTCTTCTTCTTTTGTCTTTAATGGTGAATCGCATATATCGCCACCTACTGTTGATTTATCAAATGTTCATATTAAATGCTTGTCCTCAGAGCAGTGTTTTTGAGGAACTTGAAGATCAGCTTGTTTACTTCATTTCTTGATTTTCCTATATTGACTTGAAATCCATGTTGTTTGACATCAACAACAAATAAGACAGAAACTACAGAAAGCACCACACATGATGGTTACTTGTTATTATTTAGGGCTGCCTGTATGGATCAGGTTTTTGCCAAAGCGAGCCCTTTTACTAGAATAATAATATGTTATGTATTATATCAACCGTATTGGTACAATGAGCGACATCTAGTGACGGATTGTGGAACATTGATTTGATTTTTCTCATGGCAGTTAGACTCTAGAGACAAACCCGGGGACTTTATTTTTAATCTGTGTCTGTCCATTTGGTGTAGTGTTTGATCCAATATACATTTGGTTTATATATTAGTCACTTTCTTATGAAATGCCAGGTTTTAGGCCTTGGTTTGAACATTCAATCCTGAAAATAAAAAATCAACCAGATTAATGTTTCTTTAATCCTGACCTGACTAGAGGTAAGTGAATCTGTATAGGAAGACGAGTTAAGGGATAGAGGAGAAAAGGTTATGGTATCATTACAGAGCCTGTCCATTTATAAATTGAGGAAATCAATGTTAGTCTGTGAACCAAAGTGCAGCCATCTATCTATCAACTATCTACTATCTGTTATTAAAGATCAGAGGAAAAGAACAGAACGAGAGGGGTCAATCCAGAATAAAAATAAAGAAGCAAAGAGATTGTAGAGCAGTGAGAAGGAAAAAAGCTCGGTGTGTCAATTCATTTGTGAAAAAAAAATCGCCCCCTCTGATTTTTAAACGGCCCCCTCAGTAATTTCATCCTGGAGCCGGGCCTGGCACACACACACACACACACATACACACACACACACATACACACATACACACGTACACACACGCACACACACGTACACACACACAAAAAACACACACACATACACACACGCACACACACACACATACACACACACACACATACACACACACATACACACACGCACACAAAAACACACACACATACACACACACACACATCTCATACTCCAAAGTCAGTGTTAGTTGTAGCTGTCATTCAAGCCCTTCAATAGTGTTTTATTTGTCACATAGTATCTTCTATTTTGAGTTGTTTATATTGTATAATTGATTATTTTCTACTCTTTTCTTTACTAATTACGAATGAAAACATTCTCCCAGTTTGGGATTAATAAAGTATGTCTTATCTTGTCTTTTCAATCATAATGCATGCACCAGCCGATCGACCTTACCTAAAGTATTATGTACGTCTTTACAACTTTAGATAACTTTGGAGAGATTGTCCTCGGGGATCGGAGTTTTTATTTAACAGCATGAGGCTGAAGCAACATACTGTGATATGCATGCAGTGTGTCTTATTTGCTACTGCCATCTAGTGCCAGAAACAGTTCTAGACCACATTAGACCAGGTCCTGATCTAAAAACCGAGATGTGAAAAAAGCAGTGAAATCTCCCTTTTTTGCATTTTCACAAATGAAGGTTTCACAAATCTAAAACTGTGTCATAAAGAATCTTTAGACTCTCTGGGATAATCCAGTCTAAATAAATCGGCTATGCAGCGATTTAAGAGGTTCAAAAACGGAGGATTGTTGGCTCAGCGCTGTAAATTAAATGTCCCTTAACTTTCCCCTTAACTGCCGAATCGGAAGCTCGGAATCGGAATCTAATTTCAGCGACGTAGAAAACGAGCTAATGAGCACATTGGGCCACAGACCAGCATTTGACACACCTTATCTAGCAGTCTGTGATAATTATAGCATTGTTAAGAAATACATAATATTTTCTACTCACATCATATTCATTAATGTACTTTCATGGGCTTGAAAGAGGCGTCATGCAGATTATTGTATTGTGTCATGCACTGAAAAAAAAGGCTGTTGGATTCACATGATTTTAATATGGACATCGGTTGCACATATTAAAATCATGTGTTCAAAACTATTCCATTATGTTAAAGACACACAACTATGTTTTGTTAAAGAAACATTACATTGTTATGTTAATGGAAATATTTCCTTTAATATTTGGTATATTCATTTACCCTATGTTTAACCAACATGACTTTTTAATGTTCATTTGATATCTACAGCATTTATCACAACATTTTAAAACAAAGTCAATAAAGACAAACACATTTCTTTGAACAATATTCATGTATTTTTCTCAAAAAATAAAACAATATTAACAACCACCACACATCCAGATGAGCTTTTGGTTTCTCAACACTGAAAAAAGGGGAAAGTGGGGTTGTTCAATTTGCAAATATGCAGTTATATGAGACATAATTTATTCATGTTTCTCGTCGAAACATGAATCAATCATGTAGAACTATTTTAATCTTGAGGGGTGTAGTTCTATTAATCTCAATCATGTTAAGAAATAAGAAAAAAGTTATGTTTGTCTCTGTAACTCCGCCCACTGAGCACATGCGTCAGCAGCTTGCTCTGCAGCGATTACTCAGCTTCTAATTATTATTTACAAATATTGTATCATAAATTAATATGGTCGGACTCAAACCCGTACTTTAATAGTTTCGTAATTGAACCTGAACAATATGGCACTTTAATGGACAAGATGTAAAGCAGAAAACAATTGCTAAATATATTTATTTTTAAAAATGTGAAGCTTTTTCTTTTTTAAACAAAGGAGGGGGGAAGGGGGTTCTACCATCTTTTCCTCCCGCATCGGAGGAGTAAGCTGGTTCTGTCCCGAGAACATCTCTACAAGGTAAAAGTTCTTTGAAGTTATTTAATGTCATCAAATGTTCGTCATATTTACAGGTTATCACAAGACGCATTGTTTGCAAAAAGCAGAGTTCACATTTGCCGTTACAACGAGCAACGTAAATACAGCTGTCAATTTGTAAACATTGTCATTCACTGGTGTTAGCTAGGATAAAGCCATGAACATCATAAAGTGAGTTTATATTGATTGACTTGTGTTTAGCGTGTTTTTATACTGTGAGTATTTGTAGAGCGTAAGTCCGACAGTTGCTTGATTCACAATATTTAAAACTATGAACCTTGCCCAAAGTGATGCACATTAAACCGAGCTCAGTGGGGAGGGGGGAGTCATAGATGATGGATGAGCTTGCGGCATGTTTGCATTTCTATACGTCTTGTTTAAAATGATTGTTCATGCTGTCAGGCGGTGGAGAACTTTACTGCGTCGGTCCGGCTCTGCATGTCTACTCTTGTGCCGACTTTTAAGGGCGCTGATGCAGGTTGTAGGCCTACCTTACGTTAAGCGACCATCTTTACCCATTTAAGGTGTTGATTGTTAAAGATACAGTATTGTCTGTGGGACCGCAGTGTTTTCCCTAAAAAACTGTGTTTATGTCTCTGCTTTGATCCGCTCTGTGTTCATGTAAATACCGTAAATACACACAGATCAAAACAGAGACACAATATTGTGTGTGGGGGTGTGTCCCGGAAAGCGACACTTGATACTGGAAAGTGGAGGATATTAATGATTGTGTTACATTTTAGCAGCGGTGCACATACCATGAATATGGGGGACATGCCGGACAGATCAAGTAAGGGTGACGATCCACCCGCTGTGAAATGAACTTATCTTCCATATTTGCCGTACACTTGTGTTTACGGAAGTTGAGATGTTTCTCGGTTGTGATTGGTTGTTCCTCGTCACATGACGAGCGGTGCGCGCTAGTGATGGCAAACTGAAGCTTTGAATGAAGCATCGAACCACTTGGACAATTGTGTCGGAAATAGGTTCATTTCTCGAAGCTTCAGTTACAGCGACCTCTCCTGGCGAAGTGCAAGGCTGCAGTGGGTTTAACGTATCTTTGCCTTGAAAAATATTCGATGCACACACACACACTAAGACTGAATATCATGTTCTATTTGCAATTAAAGATTGATAATTGTGTGTATTGGGTTATTGAGAAGAGAGAGAGTGCTAGACATGTTTTTGGGCGGAGAGGGCCTTTTATCAGTTATTAAAGTTGAAAAGCAATTATTTATTCAGGGATTTGAACCAGCTGCAGGAGGACATCGCCGCATTCGGGCTGCCGGCTCTATCCACTGGGCTATCTATTCCTTAAAATATTTAACTGTTTTTATATTACTCATAATTGTCTTTTTGTTCACAACTTCTCCACATTTCGAAGTGTTTCCCGAGCCAGAACGACCTATCTTTCTTCCTGGCTTGCTCTATAATGATATATGCAATACCAACAACAACTCAACAGCAACAAAGCAAACTACGACAACAACCCACACATTGTGCATTGTTTAGAGCGGTCATAAAGTGTTGAAGCGCTCAAATTTGAAACTGTTTCAACCTGTCACCTGTCAGAATCGAGACGAGGCAGTGCATTGAATCGCGTGAATGGACCGCGAACCAGTCAAGTGATTCATTCAGGAAATGAAGCAGTTGCTGCTTCGGACGTCACATGTCACGTGATTTGAAGCAAGCTTCGAAGCACTGCTGATATGGAATAGGAAGTCCAGGGTTGAAGCTCCGTTTGAAGCTTAGCTTCAGTGTCAAACTGCCATCACTAGTGCGCGCTGCTGCAGTGCATGTCTCCATTGAAACCAATGGAAATGAGCTCGCAACGCTGATGTGTGCTCCGTACAAAGTTGTACTCATTGCATTAGTGTAGGCTACTGTAGCTTTTTACACTGGAGGCGCCCATCTCGGCCGAAGTCGGTTCATATTAACCTAAAGGTACATAATTAAATGGTAAATGTCTTCTTTAAGGAGCAGAACAGTTTTGTTTTATTTGTGTGTGAATAATGAAATAATTTCCAATATGTTTTTCTGTGATAGGTCATTGGTGTGGAGAAGATTGACCTCAGCCTTGCTTTGAACATTGTTCCAAAGGCTCTGTAGTAAATGGTGAGTATTCAAATGTTTTGTGTGATTTACTTGACTAACTTAAACTTGATCTTTCACTAATTGAAAACTGGTATTAGTTTGACAATTTCTGAATATGTATTCATAACATTTACATACTGCAAACATTGCAGGGATATACACATGTTCTGATTTATTAGGCAAAAGTTATTCAGTTGGCAAAAGCCAAACATTCTGCGATAAAGCCTCCTTCACAAAAATGATCATGTTTTGTTTGTTGAAATGGCTATAAGGGTGTTTCTTGTAGTCTTATATTACAGTAATACTTACTTTAAGTCGCTTTGGAAAAAAATGTAAATGTAATGTAGTCTAACCTGGTTGTTCGTACTTGATATAAAAAGTTATTCTCACTATGGAGCCAACACAGGAGTCATGTGGTCCCTTCTCCGTGCTCTGGTCAATACATGTTGAATTAGCTGAAACAACTTCACTGACTTGTTGGTACACCCTGATAATAAAGAGCTACAATAAGCTAGCCTTGAAGTAACAAATGCATGGACTAGTTTCTCTGCATCGTTTTGAGGCAAAATATGCCTGGTATGTGATTTTGTAAATACATTTAGCACACAACTACAATCATAACCCTGCACCAACCTGTGAACCTTCGGGGATAGAGCCTTCAGTATGGCAGCCCCCACTCTCTGGAACGCTCTCCCTGCGGAGATCCACAACATCCCCACACTTGACGCCTTCAAAAGGGCCCTCAAGTCCCATCTGTCTGCCAAGGACTTCGGCCCCAAATCTATTTGTTGTTTTGTCTGACTGCCTTTTGTTATGTTATGTTTGTTTATACTCCTGTTCTTCCTTGTAAAGCGACCTTGTGTATTATGAAAGGCGCTATAGAAATCCAAGTTATTATTATTATTATTATTATAACATCATTAGAAAATGAAATGATTTCATGATTTTTATGACTGTGATATTTAGTTTTCTTTGATAAATGCGGAGTTTAAGCGCATAACAACCCTGCCCCTCCAATCAAGAGTTCTCTCTCAGCTGGATGTGCTGTCTGACAAACTTCTGAAGGTTTTTGAGAAGAGAGGAGGACAGATAGGCCAGCGTCTGAACTGTATTATGTCAAACATGACTCAAGTCAGAATTCATTTTAAGGAAATATTAGGGCCGGGACTCGATTAAAAAAATTAATCTAATTAATTAGAGGCTTTGTAATTAATTAATCGAAATTAATCGCATTTTTAATCACATATAAATATTTGACCTAAGAACAGTGAGAAGCAATTTTTTTCACATGGATTTTAGTATACCATTAGGCGCATTCACACCGCAGTACTTTTCCCACAAAGGTTCATGAGAACTTAGTTCATGAGAACTCTTTGAACCTGGGGGTGGATTAGTCAAATTAAGCCGCTGACGTCACTTCTTCTTCTTCTGCTTTGGGTTTACTGGCAGGCCGCAAACCACTTCACGGCGTATACTGCCGCCCAAAGTCCCCGGCCGGAAGTCCCCGGAGTTGGGGAAGGCTTCAGTAGAAGCTGCTGGGAGTCCCAGCAGCCTTCCGAGTAAATCGCCAGAACGCCGACACCTCCTCATCTCCACCGCTCCCATGTTTTATTTTGTGTTGCCATAAGTTAGTCTCTCTGCGTTTCTGCGCTGGGCTAATGCTAATAATGCTAATGCGAGGATAATAAAATGGCGGCTTCACAAAACTTTTTGGGAGTTTTACGGGGCGTGGTTTGCAATCCGCCCAGCCAATCAGAAATATAGCTCTTTTCTCACAAGAGAGCCGTACGAAAGTCCCTGCTCTCTAGCAGCTCTCTGCTCTCTAGCAGGGACTTTCGTGGGGGTAAAAAGGTTCTCATGAACTAATTTTAGTACCGGCTCTTTTTGGTGTGAACGCGATAAAAGAGGCTAACGTCCACGCTAGCTGCTATATGTTTTGCATTGAGGTGATACTTGAGGCTTGATGTGCTGCGGTGATATGCGAATTCCTTTTTGCATAATTTGCACACAACCGTGCTCTTATCAACGCTTCCATCCGTCCGTTTTTTAAAACAACATTTCCCACTGTTGTTCACTGTGGTTTGTTGTTGTCTGAAGTCATGAACGTTAGTTGGTGCTCCAGTATAATCGGTACGCCTGAAACTCATCCAGTGAGAAACGTTCCGCGGTGCAAAAATAAGTGCGATTAAAATGCGTTAATTTTTTTAACGCGTTAATTGTTGTGTAATTAATTAATCTTAATTAACGCGTTAAAGTCCCGGCCCTAGAAATTATACATCGAGTCAATAGTGTACACATTTCATTGAGCAAAACAGATTCTTTCTTTTCTTATTCCCTTTCACTTAGGTTGATGTCGATTTAGGGCGGGAATGTCTTCTCAAGGGGCTGTGTGTGCACCTCTGTGTGTATACCCCAATGAGGACCCAGAAGTGCTGAGAGAGTTTGTGGTCAGTAGAAGTAATATTTGACCTTTTGATTTTTTTGTTGGACTTTAAAATATGTATTTATTGAAACACCACATAGTAAAAAGCCTAGTGTGTGAACATCCCTGTTTTTTGTTTAATAGCCAGACTACACTGAAAAGCTAGAGGGCTTTTAATTTAAAACGGATACAGGAAGTGAAACATTTTTTATCAGGTCAGACAGGAGTATATCAGATAACAAGGAGGCTTAAAAGTACTGAAATCTGACCAAATGTACTTGTTAAACACAGGGCCTTAGTAATGGGTATATGTATTGATTTGTTAGATCTCACTCTGTTCCTTTTGTGACTGTGCTCTGCAGGCAGAAGATGAAGACGTCATTCTGCGGTCCATTCAGGGGATTATAGTGGGCCTTTATGTTGTCAAACACAATTCCACCATGAGACCAGAGGACAGAGGAGACCAGAGGACAGAGGAGACCAGAGGACAGAGGAGACCAGAGGACAGAGGAGGACAGAGGAGACCAGAGGACAGAGGAGACCAGAGGACAGATGAGAGCAGAGGACAGATGAGAGCAGAGGACAGATGAGACCAGATGACAGATTGTCCTGGAAGGCCAACAGGTACTAACCGATGTGGACAACATTGCATTAGCTGCTACCATGCAGTTTGGACTCATGTATGCCATGAACCTGAACTACCCCCCTAAACTAAATTGCACGTTGGAAGTGCTCCAAAAAAATGTAATGGAGCTAGACGGCAACATGCTCTCCAAGAAAGCACAAGCGTTTTTCAACGTGCATTTGAGTGAGCTGTTGCCATGGACCATTGCTGATTGGTCCACCTGAAGATACAGGAGTATTTCAGCTGCAGCCATGTAGTCCATCTGCCCTCTCACCGACCTCTCCTACTCCCAACTCTGTGTCTGTGGTAAAAGATCTGATCTGTTGTTCTGTGTTGTACATTTTTGTATTATTGTAAAGCTAAGCTATAATGTAACCTGTCTTGAGGACACGCTTTGTTTTGTTTAGGAGTGAGAAACCCTTTTCGTTTGAACCCCTTTTTCTCCTGTTTTTCTGGTAGGAGTTAGGTAAGAAGCCTGTATTTTATTTTTATTTTTTTCGGCTAGGCTTTGGCGTTTTTTGTTAATGAGTTACAAAAATAAGCATTTTTTGGCCATTTGGCCGAATAAACCTTTATCCTAGTCGGGAGAATAGTTTCCTTTAAGCTTCCTTGCTGTGTTCTAACACAATAATGTATATATACATCACAAACATTTTCTATTTATTGTATTTCTTTATTTTCAATGTATTTGTTAATTCTCCTGGCATACTTTAGGCTGCATGATGGAAAAACCAAAAGCTCATCTGGATGTGTGGTGGTTGTTAATATTGTTTTATTTTTTGAGAAAAATGCATGAATGTTGTTCAAAGAAATGTGTTTGTCTTTATTGACTATTTGTTTTAAAATGTTGTGATAAATGCTGTAGATATAAGAGATTAGGATGGATCCTGTAGAAGAATGTACGAAATGCCTCTAATTACATAAAATCAATAATCTTATGTACCCCTTGAGCACTAGGTAGATTAAACAGAAAACTATAGCATGTAATTTAAACAAAACATTAATGTGGCTTTAACAGGTACAAATGAAATATACTGAGCATATTAAAAGCCTAAAATGAACATTAAAAAGTCATGTTGGTTAAACATAGGGTAAATGAATATACCTATATTCAAATGAACATAACAATTTACTGTTTCTTTGACATAACATAGTTGTGTGTCTTTAACATAATGGAATAGTTTTAAGTTCACATGTTTTTAATGTGTGCAACCGGTTTCCATATTAAAATCATGTGAATCCAACAGCCTTTTTTTCAGTGTAGGAGAATTAACAAATACATTGAAAATAAAGAAATAGAATAAATAGAAAATGTTTGTGATGCATGTACATATACATTATTGTGTTCGAACACAGCAAAGAAGCTTAAAGGAAACTATTCTCCCGACCTAAATAAAGGTGTATTGGGCCAGATGGCAAAGAAAGGCTTATTTTTGTAACTCATTCATGTAAACAATTAACAGAAAATGTCAACGCCGAAAAAATGAAATGTTCTTGCAAATCCATTATTGAAATAGTAACCTGCTAATATGAAAGGGCACTTTAATACAAGAAAGAAATGGCATTGCTTTGGAAAAACACATGAAAGTATAATAATGGCCTGGTTTCTCACCACATATGCACTAAAGAAAGTATTACAAATAAAAACAAGAACTGACATTTTGAAGTAGCGCAATTAGATCAAGACAATTCTGCAAATCTGACATCGCACTTTGATGCAAGTGGTACATTCTGAAACACATGGAAAAACACACATTTTTTAAACATGCAAATCAATACAGCACAAAGCATGAGCAAAGGAAGTGCAAGACAGTTGTATCGATGAAAGTCCAGTATGAATGCTGTAAAAGTGCACAATGGTCCATGGCAACAGCTCACTCAAATAGCTTGTTTTTAAACGCTTGTGCTTTCTTGGAGAGCATGTTGCCGTCTAGCTCCATTAACATTTTCTGGAGCACTTCGAACGTGCACTTCAGTTTAGGGGGGTAGTTCAGGTTTATTGCATACATTAGTCCAAACTGCATGGTAGCAGCTAATGCAATGTTGTCCTCATCAGTTAGTACCTGTTGGCCTTCCAGGACAATCTGTCCTCTGGTCTCATCTGTCCTCTGGTCTCATCTGTCCTCTGGTCTCATCTGTCCTCTGGTCTCATCTGTCCTCTGCTCTCATCTGTCCTCTGGTCTCATCTGTCCTCTGGTCTCATCTGTCCTCTGGTCTCATCTGTCCTCTGCTCTCATCTGTCCTCTGGTCTCATCTGTCCTCTGGTCTCATCTGTCCTCTGCTCTCATCTGTCCTCTGGTCTCATGGTGGAATTGACAACATAAAGTCCCACTGTAATCCCCTCAATGGACCGCAGAATGACGTCTTCATCTTCTGCCTGCAGAGCGCACAGTTGCATGATAGGATCAAGGGGAAGTACCCAAAGAGTACAGTAGAGGGTGGAGCCTGTGAGACATATGACTGCTTTACCTGTCTTTATCAATATCAACAAAAAGTCATACGGACATCATACGGAAATGTTTTCCTGGGGCGCTTCCCCTTAAGAAAACAAAACAAAATGAACTCAACATTAGAGACTCTTTTATATTTGAACCACCAAATGAAGCCAACATTTGCCACTGGTATAAATAGCAAAGGGTCCTTTCTGAAAAACATCTTGAATTGGCCATCAGGTCACATCTGGCACAGTGATAAACACATGCTGTATATAATCTGTATTTCTGCCCTGAAGCTGCTAACATTACAACACAAAGAAGCAGATATTGGCATTGTAGAAACCATTATTGTTTCTACCAATGTAACAAACAGATGCAACAATCCCACCACCTTACAAAACATGTGGTAAAACAGCTCTTTGTCAGAGATTAAAACTATGTCACAGAGAATAAGCCAATTCAACAAAATCATGATTGTATTCTGAGAGCTTTTCTGCAAATGATTGACATTTATTCTGAGAGGGTGCAGTTGCACTGGCCTTCAAAATAAAACACTATTCTTGTATGGAGGATTGTATCTGTAACTGATCCTGTCAAACGCCTCAGGGTAACTTAGCTATTCTTCTCTGGACATTATTTTGTGTTAATACATGATGAAATTATGTCAATGGCTCTTTTATGAAATGATGAATGGCACCGAAAACCAGGCCCGGTTCTACGGGGGTGCATAAGGGTGCATTGCACCCTCAGTTGAGTCGTTATGCACCCTCATTTGAAAAATTAAAAGTGAAAAAAAAAAAAATCAAAAGTGAAAAATATTACATAATAACAATAATAATAATAATAGTAGTAGTAATAATAAGAAGAAGAAGATAGTTGAAATAAAATAAATTGTGGTTAAATAACATTGTCTGCTGCATTTATTTGGTCAATTTAAACGGTAAGTAACGTTATAATGTCAGGTGCGCGTGACATGTGCCGCTGCGCGTTCGTCATCTGCAAGGTGCTTACACAGCAGTCAATGATGGACATCAGAAAATGGTTAAAACAACCAGCCCTTAACACTGCATCTACTGCAGGTAATAACAGTTCAGATCATGGGGACATTACGTTACCCGCGGCCACTGTCGTGGACACTACCGTCCTCCCGCCCGCCTCGCCAGCCGCAGCCGTCTTTGTTGCCCCAAACACCGCCACCCCTCGGCGGCCCGCAAGTGCCAGAGGACCTCGGCAAAACAGAGCCTGTCCAGATATATTTAAGAAAGTACCCAACTCGCCTGTACAGTGGGGTAAGGCGCTCATTTTGCTGCTCATGGTTTCAAAACAGAGATTGGCTGGAATATTCCTGTAAAAAAGATGCCATGCCTGTAGACATTTCGGTCTTAAAAGGGGAGTGATTTGTAAAATATCCATAAAGAAAAAGTAAATCTGTTTACAGTTGTTTCAAATGGGTGTTGAGATGTATCCATAGATCTCTTAATGTTGCTCTCAAAGTGCACCAGATTGATGCTTTTAACTTCAATATTTAAAAAAAAAATCTTCCTTCTACCCTTCTTAAACTTGACCCACTTATAAAAATAGTACTTTACCACTGCACCCTCTCTAATCTCAGATGCACCCTGAGTCATTTTGTTCTGGAACCGGGCCTGCCGAAAACACAGGAAAAACAAACCCAACTCACATATAAATGCACGTGGCGAATGGCAAGGTGAATTCAGTCTGAATAAAACACGACATTTAGATATAATAGAACAAATGTAAAAAACATCCATGTATAAACAGAAATTGAAATATGTGGAGGAGGGGGGGGGGGTAACAATACAGTACAGCGAGTGTTGAGAGCAGTGCATTCAAACTGAAAAACACACATTAATAGGTATATAGAGGATATCCAGGTAGAAATGTCTATCTGACCAACAGTGGTAATACAAGTAGTCTATAACAGAAATGTGTAACAGTACAGTAACTCACAAACACTGGACTCCCAAACCAAATGATGTGGAATGAACAAAAGCTGATGTTTTTTGTCGTTTTTCTCTGATGTGTTTTTCGCTCACACACAAATCACTGCCAGTGTCCCGGGTCAGCAGGGGGTCCTCGGGGTGCTGCCCTCCTCTCTCTCCTCCCTCTCAGGGTGAGCCACAGTGGGTGAGGGGCTCTAGGCCATGACGTCCTCCAGCGCCGGCAGGAAACCCTTCTCCGTCAGGTGAGCCTTCAGGGAGTTGAAGATGTGGAGCTGCTGGTCGATGCGCAGCGCCAGGAGCTGCTGGATCACCTTGCTGGGGTCCGGGCCCCTGAGAGGAGAGGGGAGATAATTAGGGAGGGAAATTACTAAGATTAGAACCGTCAAATCTCTCCATCGATCCCAAATAAATTGATGGGCGGTAGAAGAATAAATACGTGTATTTATTTATTTGTATTATATAAACTATTTTGTATGTTCTTTCACAGTATGACTATGTATGTCATTAAGTATAGTATTGCTGTCATGCTATGTTCTGTCTTTGTTATCTCTTGTTGGCTGTTCTGTTTGTCTTCTATGTTGAAAAGAAGTCTGTACCATTGCTAACACTTGTATGCTTCTTCTCAATGAAAATATTTGAAACAAAAAATATGAACATGTTAAACTTGAGGACTCCTTTTCTGAGGGTTCAAGCTGGAACCACGTGCTTTATCTGCTTTGAGTTTGTTTATAAAAAGTGCTGGAGCTTGACTGCATAGCATTTTTACAGCCTGATCTACATCGTGAACTCAATATGAAGTTACATTTAAAATCTTTGTTTTCAGTAATCATGAAGTCTCAAAGGCACCCTACAGACATTAAAAGGGATGGTTGGATTGTTTTGAAGTAAACAAACGTGTCAGAAATCCCTACTTTGATCTTGAAGGCTCTCTTGAAGCCGCTGGCGAAGAATCCTCCGAAGGGTCCCATGATGGAGGCGAAGGAGGAGAGAGCGATGCTGCGGATCTGGAACAGATACAGACGCACCGTGGTCTGCGGAGACAAGGAACATGTGTCAGACTGAAACAGTGACCAGCAGTTCAGTCAAACTAAACTAGTTACTAGTTGTTTGGCTAAAATAGGACTTGCATCCCCAGGCTTTTAGTATCAGAATCAAACCTGGCTGAGAAAAATATGATGAGGTTGAAACATATGATACAAACCTGGTGTTAAACGGGACTTAGGTTCTGTTAATGTGTACTCTAGAAACAGCATTTAGATATATTTTAACTTTACTTAATGAGTAACACAGGATGAAAACTAAATAACATAGATGACACAATTAAAGTGTTTGAAAGGTTGCGACACAAATACATGATTCTACAAATATTATGGATCCCTCTTGTTTTTTGGCATACTGGATTTGCAATATAGTGATTTTATTGTTTCATAGTTACATTCATGTTTATATGACTTGTGATGCCAGAAAACAGGAAAGACAGATGAAGGTCAGGAGAGTCTTACCCACCCGGTGAAGGACTCCAGGACGGAGGGCATGGTGTAGTCCTGCAGCTGAAAAAGCTCCAACGGCTCGCAGTCCACCTGGAACCGGTTGGAGTCGCTGTTGAACTCCACCGGGCAGACGAAGTAACGCCAGCCGGACATCACGTAGGAGAGCTGGGGGAGAACAAGCTTCAAACACTATCACAGTTTCTTTCTTGTTAATGTACAACTTTATTATGAGTTATTTCCCAGACTAATACACCCTTCCGCTGGCTTTTAACCGACATAGGTCCCAAAACACTGTGATATCCTTCTCTATGTGAACATAGAGCCTGGATTATGAACAAACATCACAGGATTTATGTGTCTTGTACGCTGAGTTGATCTTATCCGCTTCACAAATGTTGTCCTAGATGATTGCTTTCCCTTTGATTAAACAGGCACTGATTTTTCTGCTTGAATATTTCTAGCTGTGAAAAAAGGCAAGATAATAAACAAGGTGACACAGAGAGATATTTCTGGCTGTGAAAGACTTGAGCTGTGTTTATAAGTGTTTAAATCTGCAGTGTATCTTCCAGTCGTCTCGTTAATAAATGTCAGACTTGCAGTGTGGTATAAAAGGCTAAATAAATCAATAAAATGCAGAGCGTTAAATGTGTGCAGCGGGCGACGCCATCTGGTCACAGCTTTAAATATTTTACCATGTTTATGTGCAAATGAAGAACTCTCACTGGTTCAGAACCTTTTCAAGTGAGTCACTTTTCTTTTCTGACTTTATGGGTATTTCACTTTATATTAAATATATAACAATAACAGTGCAGAACATCTAATACACTTCACTCTGAATCCAGAACAATACAACTGCAGGAGTTTGGATACAGCCAGATGTTTGCATTCATTTAGAGCAGAATCCAGCAGAGTGGATCGTGCCGTTCATCCTATGTAATCTATATGCAAAGAAAAAAGTCTAAATATTTAAAATAAAGCTGTGAAACAATCTCAACAACTGGCAGCAAAAAAAATTGTTTTTTTTAAAATGGAATAAAAGTATACATGTTGAGATAGGAAGTTCTAATATCTTAAGAGAAGAGCTTGAATATTAAAAAATATAAACTCTTCTGGCTCCTTCCTGTCTTTGGGTCTTTCTTGGCTTTGTGCTGGCTATCTTCTAGCTCTATTCAGGCTTTTTGGAGTTTCTTTCTCGCTCTATCCCTGATCATTTTCAGAACCTGAAGGCTCTATACGGACTATCTTCTGGTTCTCCTCTGGATCCATCCACTATCTCTTGTCTCTGTCCAGTGAATTATACTTGTGTTACTGGAGCAGGTAAAGCATACAACAGATACTTTCAGCATCATCGGAGCACGAAGTGGAAGCTTGGATGAAACACAGCGGACTTCTAAACAATGAACACCCACAACTTAGAAGAAATAAAGTTGGGTTTTATGAGTTCTAATATTGCAATGCAAACCCATGATGTAATGACAGTAATTAAGAATAATGTAATCATTGAATGCTCATTTCAGTAGATTTAATCAAACAAAACATAAACATATTGGACATGACCTCAAGACTGTAACCTCTTCACATTCTGTTGAAATAATCAATTACTAGCCATATCTTACATATTGCTGTTTTGAATCATTAATATGTGGATGACAGTTGAACTGAATGATGTAACATGTATGCCATCTGCTGGAAAGAAGACGTATCGCTCTGT
The DNA here is from genome assembly GCF_902827175.1 of Gymnodraco acuticeps. Taxonomy (NCBI): domain Eukaryota; kingdom Metazoa; phylum Chordata; class Actinopteri; order Perciformes; family Bathydraconidae; genus Gymnodraco; species Gymnodraco acuticeps. The sequence goes on from NW_022992062.1 coordinate 259,051, forward strand.
TGGCGTCGTTTAGACACCAAAAACAGAGTGAAGCTCTCATTTCATAAACAATCTTTGAGTACAGACACCGTCCTGCAGAGAGCACACAACCCAACAACACGTTTTTGGTCTAGCATCACTTTACAAAACGTTTGCATTAAGACACTAAGACTAGCTGGTCATTTGTAAAGGTCAGTCCACCTTAAATAACGGTAACGGGGTACAGAGTCGCTTAGATAAGCGGGGAGTGCATCTGACGAAGAGATAGGTTATTGTGCTCCCTATCTCTGGTTCTTATCCTATATCTATAGAACTGCTCGGGTCTTGATAGATTGAGTGGGGAAGTTCATGAGATCTTTCTAGAGGGTTATCAAGAATAACTTTTATCCAATGACCTTCTCCCTCTCTGTCTGTGTCTGTGTATTCTCTTGTTCCGATTAACCCAGCCAAATCTTTGTTCTTGTTTTGTATCTATATCTACGCCGGGATCCAGAGTCGAGGCTGATCCTCTTGCTGTAGTCCTGTGTCTTGGATCCTCTATCCTGAGTTCTGAATTAAGTCGTGGACTTCGGGTCGTGGCTGAACCTGTCTCTGCGGTCCTGCCTTGGGTCTCGTCATGCTGCTTCCCTGATGGCTTCCACAGGATTGTAGCTGACATCCTCGTGGATTCATCTTCTTATTACAGACACATGCATTTCCTAACATTCGGTCTATATGCTGTAAAATGTATTATCTCTTTGATTTACACACGGCATCTATTGCACGTCTGTGCGTCCTGGGAGAGGGATCCCTCCTCTGTTGCTCTCCCTGAGGTTTCTCCCATGTTCCCTTTAAACTGTGGGTTTTCTCTGGAAGTTTTTCCTTGCACGTTTTTCTCATACTGATATTCTGAACAATCTGTGCTGTTGTATTAGCTGTAAAGTGTCTCTACTGTAGGCTATTTTTATTATATGTACAGCACTTTGGCTCGACCAAAAATCGTTTATAAATGTGCTATATAAATAAAACTTGATTCGATTTGATTAAAAGAGCAGTGGGTGATCAGCAGGTGAAAGGCAGGACACGGGAACTTGGTCCTGAGGAGATGTATTAAACAAGAAATAGTTGAGTCAAGGGGTCAAAGAAATGAACATTTGTGATTGTTATCGAATTGGTTGCAGGTGGGTGAAAACAGGCTTAGGGAGTAACGTATTACATTTAACGGCATTAGGTCATCAGGATACAAAATAGGCAAATGTATTCCCTTACAGTTACAGAAGCAAAAACAATCAGATAACAGGTACATTTATGTAAAACAGGGCTCATTAACAGGATAGCAATGATACAAAACATTTAGAAATAAAGAACCATACATCAAATCATCCTATACAGTGGGGCAAAAAAAGTATTTAGTCAGCCACCAATTGTGCAAGTTCTCCCACTTAAAAAGATGAGAGAGGCCTGTAATTTTCATCCTAGGTACACTTCAACTATGAGAGACAGAATGGGGGGAAAGAATCCAGGAAATCACATTGTAGGATTTTTAATGAATTAATTGTTAAATTCCTCGGTAAACTAAGTATTTGGTCACCTACAAACAAACGTTTGGCTCTCACAGACCTGTAACTTCTTCTTTAAGAGCCTCCTCTGTCCTCCACTTGTTAACTGTATTAATGGCACCTGTTTGAACTCGTTATCAGTATAAAAGACACCTGTCCACAACCTCAAACAGTCACACTCCAAACTCCACTATGGCCAAGACCAAAGAGCTGTCAAAGGACACCAGAAACACAATTGTAGACCTGCACCAGGCTGGGAAGACTGAATCTGCAATAGGTAAGCAGCTTGGTGTGAAGAAATCAACTGTGGGAGCAATTATTAGAAAATGGAAGACATACAAGACCACTGATAATCTCCCTCGATCTGGGGCTCTATGCAAGATCTCACCCCGTGGGGTCAAAATGATCACAAGAACGGTGAGCAAAAATCCCAGAACCACACGGGGGACCTAGTCAATGACCTGCAGAGAGCTGGGACCAAAGTAACAAAGGCTACCAACAGTAACATACTACGCCGCCAGGGACTCAAATACTGCAGTGCCAGACGTGTCCCCCTGCTTAAGCCAGTACATGTCCAGGCCCGTCTGAAGTTTGCTAGAGAGCATTTAGATGATCCAGAAGAGGATTGGGAGAATGTCATATGGTCAGATGAAACCAAAATAGAACTTTTTGGTAAAAACTCAACTAGACGTGTTTGGAGGAGAAAGAATGCTGAGTTGCATCCAAAGAACAGCATACCTACTGTGAAACATGGGGGTGGAAACATCATGCTTTGGGGCTGTTTTTCTGCAAAGGGACCAGGACGACTGATCCGTGTAAAGCAGGGGTCGGCAACAGGCGGACCGCGGTCCGGATCCGGACCCAGACGCCGACCTATACGGACCCGGACCTATAATCAATACATTAATAGGGGATTTCAATTTTGACGGGCCGATTCTATTTTAACCGCTGCCAACAGGGGGCGAAAGAGACGGGTGAGCGATACAGGGAGAGAAACACAGAAGAAGAGACGAGAGAGCGGCAGAGAGAAGCGGAGAGGAAAGTAAGTGAAGACAATAATTAGCGATACAGGGGGAGAAGCGGAGAGGAGAGTGAACAGGCATGTTAGCGGCAGGGAGAGACAAATCATTACACATGGCGCTCTCCAAGAAGAGGAAAGTGGACAGTGAGAACCCTGAGTGGACGGACTCATTCATGTTCATCCTGCCCACTGGGAGCACAGAGCCAGTGTGTCTCATTTGTTCAGAGACCGTGGCGCTCATTAAAAGAGCCAAAACGCCACTATGAGACAAAACACAAAGTGTTTGACCAAACATTCCCTCTCAAGTCAGAACTGAGGTCACAACAAATAAGCAGTCTCAGAGCCCAATATGATCAGTCGACCAGGATCAAAATTAAAACTAAATATCGTTCCAGGGCAGGCTAACCGAGGCTCACCAATGAGCACCTGCATGTGTGTATGAGAATGGCCCTGACACCATTCAGCCCAGATCTAAACTCCTGGCAGGACAAGCTCCAGCTCAATTCTCGCACTGAATTAAAAACAAAGTGAGTGAGGGACTGCAATATAAGAGGGAAAGAAAGAGAAACTTTATAACTGTTAAATTGTTATGTGTAAAGACTGATATTGTTCTATAATCGTCTGAAACTGTTAAGTCATGATGTGAAACGGTTAACAAAGAAAAAGGGAAACTCAAGCTGCTGCTACACTTTATTTTATTTATCTAAAATTAAGCACTTTTAAGATGCACATATTTTCAAAAGCTATTTTATTTATTTTCTCTATTTTATTTTTAAATGCAGCCCGAGAGGAACATTACACATATCCACAGTATTTACTGTATATCTGTAGAGTTCAATGTTCATTGACAATACATATTGTTGTTTATTAATTGTACTTTCTTTATTTGGCAGTCAGTTGTTGATTACATGCAGACGTTGATACAGCTGCAGGCTACTTCAATATATATCACACTAATTCATAAAGCAACTTAGACATTTTGATGTTCCGGACCTTTGCATGGGGAGATTTTCTATAACTGGACCTCGATGAATTTTAGTTGAATACCCCTGGTGTAAAGGAAAGAATGAATGGGGCCATGTATCGTGAGATTTTGAGTGACAACCTCCTTCAATCAGCAAGGGCATTGAAGATGAAACGTGGCTGGGTCTTTCAGCATGACAATGATCCCAAACACACCGCCCGGGCAACGAAGGAGTGGCTTCGTAAGAAGCATTTCAAGGTCCTGGAGTGGCCTAGCCAGTCTCCAGATCTCAACCCCATAGAAAATCTTTGGAGGGAGTTGAAAGTCCGTGTTGCCCAGCGACAGCCCCAAAACATCACTGCTCTGAGGAGATCTGCATGGAGGAATGGGCCAACATACCAGCAACAGTGTGTGAAAACCTTGTGAAGACTTACAGAAAACGTTTGACCTCTGTCATTGCCAACAAAGGGTATATAACAAAGTATTGAGATGAACTTTTGTTATTGACCAAATACTTATTTTCCACCATAATTTGCAAATAAATTCTTTAAAAATCAGACAATGTGATTTTCTGGATTTTTCTTTCTCATGTTGTCTCTCAAAGTTGAGGTATACCTAGGATGAAAATTACAGGCCTCTCATCTTTTTAAGTGGGAGAACTTGCACAATTGGTGGCTGACTAAATACTTTTTTGCCCCACTGTATATTAACACCGTAGGGAACTCAGGTGTCTTAGCAGAAACAGCAATAAGGGTGAAACATAGGATAGGACAGATATTGATTCACTCAAGAACAATACAAAACAATTGAAAATAAAGTACTTTAAGAAATAATAAATGTTAAAAGACTTATGCATAACGCAAAAAAACGAAATAAATATTACACAAGTTTACGCCATTACTCTAAACACAAAAGATATCCCTCAATTTGAGGACTTTGCATATTCTTTATACTGTATAAAACACTGTATCTCTATATGTAAACTTGGAGCCCTCAATCCAAAATAAAATGGTTCATCAACAGTCAGTGGTTAAAGTATAAATCAGAAAATCAGTATGACAAAAACATTAAACATATTGTCTACTTATGTTAATAAAGATGGAGTTCATTTAAAGGGGACCTATCATGCAAAATGCACTTTTGTACGTCTTTTATACATGAATATGTGTCCCGGTGTTCCAGGGAACTCACCAAGTGTCAAAAAACACAACCCTCTCTCTTTTCCTCCATACCCAAATCTCTAAAAACGGGGCTGCAACGGATCTGATACAGACCGATACAGATTTTAATTTATCTGACGTCAGGAAAGAGGAGCTCCGCCTATATGGCCAACTCTCCACCTATCAGGGGAATGAGAGGTTGGGCCACGGCCGGCCATTGCCGCTCGAAAGCGCTGGAGACGCTGTAGTACATATGCCAGGCCTGTAAGTGGCTCTGTAGTCTGCCACAAAAGCAGCGAAGAAGACTTCCCGCGCATGGTTGCCCTTCTGTTTATTCTCCGCTGTGGCTCTTTTTCTCCCTCCCCGAGGCAAGCGTTTGCTGCTGCAGCTGTAATTCAATGCAATCCCTCCCCGTCGAGGCAAGCACTGTAATTCTCTCCAGTTAGTCCACCAGCAGATGACAAACACCCACCTCTCCGCCTCTTCCAAGGAACGAGGGGACCGTGCGGCAGAGTTTCAGTTCGCCGGTCAACATGTCCGTTAAAGTTGAAATCTTCCAGACAAAATTAGAAAAGTGCCGGTCAAAGGTCTTCTTTGTTATTTATTGAGCTTTAAAAACAAATGAATAATGACTCTATATAATCATATAAGAATAAAACACGGAGGACGGAGATCTCTTTTTCTCCCCCTCTTCTGACAGCCCAGCAGCTGATCTCAAAGCATGCTCCCCTCTCCTGCAGGGGGGTGTGGTCAGCTGCAGCTAATTTGCATTAAAGCTACGTCACAGAATCAGCTCCTGCAAAGACAGGGCTGGAAAGAGCAAATAGAGCGAAATGAGGCATGGCTAAAATGCAGGATCTGTTTGGTATTTTGAAAAAAAATATATATTTATATACTTTATATAGGTATGGCATGTGTGAACTGTCATACAAGTTATTCATTGTCCTCTCCATCAGCTTCTGTTTCCATGTGTTCAGCTGAGCTCTTGATTGGAGACTCTGCCTCTCCGTTATCCTCAGTTTGAATTTCATTAAGCTGTGAGGACCAACGACCAACACACTTGTGTCTTTTGAAATGACTACGCCATTTAAATCTTTTGTCACAAACATTGCAGCTGTATATTTCCTCTCCTGTGTGGACTCTCATGTGTTCCTTTACATTTCTATTATTTGAAAAAGCTTTCTTACAGACTGAGCATCTGTGTGGTTTCTCTCCTGTGTGGATTCTCATGTGTGCCTTTAAACTTCCACTCCGTGAAAAAGCTATCTCACAGACTGAGCAGCTGAATGGTTTCTCACCTGTATGGATTCTCATGTGTGCCTTTACATTTCTATCATTAGAAAAAGCTTTCTTACAGACTGAGCAGCTGAATTGTGTCTCACCTGTGTGGATTCTCATGTGTCTCTTTAAATCTATATTATTTGAAAAAGTTTTCTTACAGACTGAGCAGCGGTGTGGTTTCTCTCCTGTGTGGATTCTCATGTGTTCCTTTAAACTTCCACTCCGTGAAAAAGCTATCTCACAGACTGAGCAGCTGAATGGTTTCTCACCAGTGTGGATTCTAATGTGTTCCTTTAAATTTCTATTATTTGAAAAAGCTTTCTTACAGACTGAGCAGCTGTGTGGTTTCTCTCCTGTGTGGATTCTCATGTGTGCCTTTAAACTTCCACTACGTGAAAAAGCTATCTGACAAACTGAGCAGTTGTGTGGTTTCTCTCCTGTGTGGATTCTCATGTGTTCCTTCAAATGTATATTCTGTGAAAAAGCTTTCTTACAGACTAAGCAGCTGTGTGGTTTCTCTCCTGTGTGGACTGTCATGTGTTGATGAACATTGCTTCTATATGTAAACATTTTCTTACACACAGAGCAGCCAAATGGTTTCTTTACAGCACTACGTTGTGAATCACTGACAGATTCTTGTCTATTTTTCAGTGAGTTTGAGCCTGACGCAGGTTCTCTGGTCTCCTTCCAATCCGCACTGTCTTCAGTGTCAGGTTCAGAAGAGTCTCCAGTGTCAGGTTCAGAACAGCCTCCAGTGTCGTCCTCAGTCTTTGGTTGTAAACTGCTCTCTGGATCTGTGTTCCTGGCTGGTTCTGGTCCTCGACAGTCATCTCCATCAGCTTCTGTTTCCATGTGTTCAGTTTGTCTTTGATGAGGCTGAGAGGACTGAGGTTTCTCTTCATCATCTTCACTCTTCACAGGGTCAGGAGTGAAGATGAACTCAATGATATCAGCCTCCTCCAGCCCTTGAAGCTGCTCTCCCTCCTGACTGATCCTGAGTTCCTCCTGTTCTTGCTTAATGTATGGGGGGGACTCTGGGTCCTCCTGGTCCAGACTGGTGCTCCACTCCTGCTGGTCAGGGAGAAGCTCTTCTTTAACCACCACCAGCAGCTGGACGTCTGCAGGAAACAGGAAACACACAGTCAGAACAAACTGTTAAGTGTTAGCATTTAAAAATCGAATCACCATTACAATAGGAGACTTTTTGCAGCCCTAATTAATGCCTTTGTTTTTATACTTTCATATTATCTTTCTTAGTCCCACCTATTGTGTATTTGTGTTGTCTCAATTCACCTTATGTAGCCCAACCCCTTTCCACTTCCAGTTAGAAATGACTTCTGGCGTAGCACTAGCTGCAATGTAAACAATACATTGTATTTGGGATCGTTCACAGATAGACTACGCCTATAGAATGGTAATATTCTGTTACAAATTAAAATCCTGCATTCAAACCTTATTTAAGTAAAAGTATGCAAGTATCATCAGAACATTTTACGACACCTTCTTATGTAACAGTAATGATGGTGCAGTAAAATGTTCCCTGTCAGTGTTTAGTTTATGATGTTTGATTATTTTGTATGTTGCATTTCACTGCTGTACATGTTCAAAGTTGCGCTTGTATAAATGATTATAGATGAGGGAACCTGCTAAATATTAAAATGTGTGTTTTTTATATACAGTACCAGTCAGAAGTTTGGACACACCTTCTCATTCAATGATTTTCGTTTATTTAAATTAGTTTCTACTTTGTAGATTAATACTGAAGACATCACAACTATGAAAGAAAACATATGGAATTATCTAGTGAACAAAAAAGTGCTAAAAAAATCAAGAATATGATTTTTATTTAGATTCTTCAAAGTAGACCCCTTTTGCCTTGATGACAGCTTTGCTCACTCTTGGCTTCTCTCAGTCAGCTTCATGAGGTCGTCACCTGGAATGGTTTTCAATGAACACATGTGCCTTGTCAAGAGTCCATTTGTGGAATGACTTGCCTTCTTAATGTGTTTGAGACCATCAGTTGTGTTGTGCAGAGGTAGGGTTAGTGCACAGTGGAGAGCCCTATGTGACTGTTGTAATCCATATTATGGAAAGAACAACTCAACTCAAAGACAAACGATCACAGAGCTCAAGGAGCAGACAATCTTAACCTCCACTGTTCAGAGGAGACTGCGTGAATCAGGCCTTCGTGGTCCAATTGCTTCAAAGATCCACTACTGAGGATGAACAACAAGAAGAAGATTGTTTGGGCCAAGAAACACAACGATTGGACATTAGACAGTGGAAATCTGTACTTTGGTCTGATCGATCCAATTTAGAGATTTTTGGTACCAACCTCCGTGTCTTTGTGAGACGCGGAGAAGGTGAGCGGATGGTTTCTGCATGAGTGGCTCCCACCGTGAAGTATGGAGGAGGAGGTGTGAGGGTGGGGGGGGGGGGGGGGCTTTGCTGGTCTCACTATTGGAGATGTATTCAGAATACAATGCACCCTTAACCAGCATGGCTACCAAAGATGCTTCCTGCTTTCTTACAGTGCAGACGCTTTTCTGCTTGCTCTTGCCTCTGCTTACTTTTTTATGCTGATTTTCCTATTTTTCTGAAAACTAAAGAAGACTTTAAATGTTTGTTGGAAACTGTCGGCTCTCTACATGCGGAGGTGTTCATCAGTGGCCCTCTACCACCAGTCAAAAGAGGAGTGGAGAGATTTAGCAAATTGTTTGAACAGAACACGTGGCTTTCAACGGCCTGTACTGACCATTCTGTTCATTTTATTGACAATTGTAACTTTTTCTGGGATCGCAGACATCTTTTCAAGGCAGATGGAGTTTGCCTGAACAAGTCAGGAGTGAAATTGTTTATCTCTAACATATTCAACTGCCTGCGTTATCAATCTGTGCCCTCTGCCAAGGACAAGCAGCAAGAGAAATCAAAACAGGAGAAAGACACAACACATCGCGCAGAAAACCTTGAAGAAGTATCACTGCACCCGCCTGAGGAATGTCTTGATTATGGGAGACCTATGAGACACATGGAGGAGTCTCCACCGCCCTTCACCCCCCCTATCACCTTTGAGGATACTCTTCCTTCATCCCCCAGCTCTCTCTACTCTCCATTCACCCTATCACCCTCACTCCTGGAGTTTGATGACCACATGAAGGCGACACACAGGGTTGGCAGCATGTCCTTTACCCCCGCCCCTCAACGACGCCCAGCGCAATCATCGAAGCAGAGAAGTGCACCATCTCCCCCGTCTTCATCACCGTGCCTACGTCAACCACCTCCCCCCCTTCAAGACAGCCTCTGCGGTCTCCGAAGCCTGATAAGGATGTGTGTGTACAAAACGCAGCAAACTCTAACTGCTGGGTCCAGGCTCAAGGGCGTATGGCACTCTCAACTCTTTCCAGGACATGCCGAGGCCCTGCCTGCCAGTAGCTTTGCCGATATCTGTGTTGATAGGTAATAGATTAAGAGCGGTGAATCAGCTTAGAAACAGGAAGTGCTCAAACATTTGTGTGAGTTTATCTAATTTAGCATTGATTCCATGTCAGCCACAGCTTGTTACAAAAAACCTGACTGATAGTGTGTTTAACAAACTTAAACTAGCTTTATTAAATGTCAGGTCTTTGGCAGGAAAAACATTTTTAATCAATGATTTTATCACTGAGCACAATCTCGATTTTATGTTTTTAACGGACACTTGGATTGAACAGAATAACAGTGCAGCTGTTCTTATCGAATCAACCCCTCCCAACTTTAGTTTTATGAGTCAGGAAAGAATGCATAAGAAAGGGGGTGGAGTTGCTATTCTGTTCAATGATTCCCTTCAATGCAGGAAGACATCGTATGGAAACTTTGATTCTTTTGAATATGTGGCCCTTCAGCTGAAATGCTCCTCTCAATCTCTGTTCCTAACCTGTTAAGCCCCAAAGCGGGTGCTTTTTTTGTGTGTGTCTCAGGGCATCTTAAAGGTCACATGTCATGCTTTTCCGGTTATTACCCGTCCCCTTGTGTGTTATGAAGGTTTTTCTGCATGTAAACGGTGTGCAGAGTCAAAACCCTCAAAGTACACCCTGTATCGAGTAAAACTCTAACACAGAAAATACCTCCCCAAAACGCCTCGTTGGAGATACGTCACTGTCCATTTGATTCTTCCGGGTACGCATGATGTCATCCGTACCCGGAACGAAATGGACCAATCCGTGGAGCCGTTACGTTCGCGGAGCCGTTACGTTAAGCCCCCGCTGATTGGTCCTTGACCAAATTGACCAATCCACGGACTTCCTCACACACTCAGTGCAGGCAGCTCTGCTGATCTCTCCTCCCTGGCTGCAGGCTGATAACAGACAGTTGGGATTGCGGCGAAATTCTCTCTCTACAGACCCATTCTCTCTGCTGACCCATTCTCTCTGCTGACCCATTCTCTCTGCTGACCCATTCTCTCTGCAGACCCGTTCTCTCTGCAGACCCGTTCTCTCTGCAGACCCGTTCTCTCTACAGACCCATTCTCTCTGCAGACCCATTCTCTCTGCAGACCCGTTCTCTCTGCAGACCCATTCTCTCTACAGACCCATTCTCTCTGCAGACCCGTTCTCTCTACAGACCCATTCTCTCTACAGACCCATTCTCTCTGCTGACCCATTCCTCTCTGCAGACCCATTCTCTCTGCAGACCCATTCTCTCTACAGACCCATTCTCTCTGCAGACCCATTCTCTCTGCAGACCCGTTCTCTCTACAGACCCGTTCTCTCTGCAGACCCGTTCTCTCTGCAGACCCGTTCTCTCTACAGACCCATTCTCTCTACAGACCCATTCTCTCTGCTGACCCATTCTCTCTGCAGACCCTTTCTCTCTGCAGACCCGTTCTCTCTGCAGACCCATTCTCTCTGCAGACCCGTTCTCTCTGCAGACCCATTCTCTCTACAGACCCATTCTCTCTGCAGACCCGTTCTCTCTGCAGACCCATTCTCTCTGCAGACCCATTCTCTCTGCAGACCCGTTCTCTCTGCAGACCCATTCTCTCTGCAGACCCATTCTCTCTGCAGACCCATTCTCCCTGCAGACCCGTTCTCTCTACAGACCCATTCTCACAGCGTTTATCAATCTTTTTCTTACTCAATATCAAGCCACACTTATTGTTTTTACTTAGGCTGTGACTTTGTGTGTGCTCAGGATGAGTTTGGCTGTGTTTCGCTGTGTATCGCTAAACAAGGAAATCACACCTCCACGGAGCTCAGCGCGATTCACAACGTCCAGACTGGTCCCGACCAATCGGAGCACACTGGGCTCACAGGGAGGGGGGGGCAAGAGCTGCAACGAGCCGTTTGGTGGAGAGAGTGAATACTGCTGAATACACATACTTTACAGAGATGCTGTATGTGAAACCAATGTGAGTTTTGAAAATTGCACAGTATAAATCTATTCTAGTAGACCTCAACAATGGAATTATGATCAGTGGAAATGGCCATGACATGGGACCTTTAATATTTAAGAACCTATTAATGTGTTATACCAGATTAACGGGAATAATCTCAGCTAACTGACGATACAAACCATTTCCCCTGACTACATTAACAGACTACAGTGGACATTTTCAATGGGCTGGGTCCCAGGAGGATATTATAATTATTATAATAAAGTACATTTGTCTAATAATACTTACATACTTGTACTTAAATAAGATATGAATGCAGTACTTTTACTTCAGGATCTACTACCTGCAGCAAGTGCCAATAAAGGGTCTAAAGTGTTATTAATGTGATAATAAAGTGTTACTGAAGAGTAAAGGGAACAGACCTGCTCTGTGTATCCGAAGCTCAGGCTGTAAAACAGCGTCCAGTAGTTTCTGGAGTCTCTCGTTCTCCTCTTTGGAAAGAGACAGCTCCTCCTCGAGCTCTGCTATCGTTTTTTCAAACAGAGCAAATATCTCTTCAGCAGCAGCAGTGAATCGCTGCTTCTTCAACGACAGCAGCATTTGGACTTTACTCATGTTTACTAGATCACCTTTTCCTACAAACTCCGTTAAACACACCGTTTCTCTCTCCGTCAAACTCTCAATGTGACTAGTGTTGCTAACGTGTTTCCAGCTAGCATGCTAAGCTAGCTCCTATAGTCCGAGGTAAACGCTCCAGAAAAAAGAACACTGAGTCCATTCGGAGGTTTATCCAAACACACAGATGATGGATCAGTAGAGCTGGAGCTCACACACACTTTATCGGGAACACAGAGAGAGAGAACCGTAGCGACGAGATACCACATGGATCCAGATTAGAAAGAGCTGGGAACTTAACTTCTTCTTCTTCTCTTTTTTAATGGCGGATCTCAAACAGCTTTTAGTTGCATACCGCCACCTACTGTACATGAGTGCCATGATGAAGCCTCAGATGAACCTTTTAGTGAACCGATTTGCTGGAAGCAGAAAGTGCTTTAGATCGGTTGAACTACAACGCTCATATTACCCATGGATGTATAATAAAAACCATATTACCCCTCCTGTACCCGGGCCGGTGACACGATGGAATTAAGAGAGCTCAGATTCTCTTATATAGAGGTTGGAACATGTTTTAAGTATAAATAAATAAAAGTAGGAATAAAAACATCAATGAACAAATAAATGAATAAATACAGGAATAAATAGCGTGCAGTGTTTTCAGATGAATTCAGTGTGTGGGCTGTGGCTCAGCTGGAAAGCAGTTGACTCACGACCGCAGGGTCCCTGGTTCAACGACTGAACAATACGTCTTTTTTGTTTGTTTATAAAAGCTACAGCTAAATTAGATAATGTAGTTCATAAATGTATTATTTGATATGGTTTAGCATTTCTCAGGCTACAACATGGTTAAGTTTACGAATATTATTAAGGAATACAAATCCCTCTTTCCAATGTTTACCAGCCTCCTTAGGCTTTTCAATCACAATCATTAAACTGGAATAAATACAATATTGTTAACATGAAAATATGATTTTATGTTCGTTGTTTTGAGTTATTAAGGCTTTACTCATTGGGAACTCGGTATGAGAGAGCACACTGTTGAGATGTCCAATCTGCCTGTTTTACACACTTTGACCAACAGGGGGGTTGTGTTCAGATGAAGCCCATGATGAAGCCTCATGAGATGAAGCCTTTTGCGAACCAATTGGCTGGAAGGCTGGAAAGCTTCAAAGCTTCATAAGGCTTCATCTCGCCATCACTACAGGATACACAGCCTCAATATTGCTGCCCAGGTGAACACAGTCACCAGCCACAAGGATCTCACCCACACTACCAGGCTTCACCAAACAGGAAACACAGAGCCTAAATACACACCCACTAATCAGCAATTAGACACAGGTGAGGGGGGGAGCAATTAGACACAGGTGGGGGGGGGAGGAGACAACACAGGGCACCAGGTGAACATAATCAGGAGTAACAGAAAGAACGGGAGGGGGAACACTTTTCAAAATAAAAGACATGTGCAATATACAAGGCCCGGAGCAGTCAGTGAACAGTGAAGAAGTTACCTTCGTCACATACATACATGAGTAATTAGTCCTAATTTCCTTGGAGGGAGAGGTGCTCAATGACTGAGATGTCCTAATTTTAATTTGTAAAATGTAATATATGTGTGTGTGTGTGTGTGTGTGTGTGTGTGTGTGTGTGTGTGTGTGTGTGTGTGTGTGTGTGTGTGTGTGTGTGTGTGTGTGTGTGTGTGTGTGTGTGTGTGTGTGTGTGTCCACACTTCCACGCTCACCGGCAGGCACCGACTGGCTATTGGGAGGACCGGGAGGGTGTGTGTATGTGTGGCCCGAGCGAGCGAGAGAGAGACCTTACGTGCATTGTTGTTGTTAGCATCTGGTGCTAGCTAGCTGCGCTAACGGATATAAGGAGCTGTTTAAATGAAAACAGAGGAGCGACATTTCGCCACAACTGCGCCGAGCACTTGACTTTATGCAGGAAGCCAGACAGTGGGACATTGTACGAAAAGTCAGCACACTCAGCACGGGTAGTGCGCAACATGACTGCAGCGTCCAGGCAGCTCCAGTTCGAGCATATGCCTTGAGTTACACACACACACACACACACACACACACACACACACACACACACACACACACACACACACACACACACACACACACACCCAGGGCTCGACATTAAGGACTGCCCGATGGCCCGGGGCCATCTAGTATTTAGCTCGGGCAATGAAGCCTCACTTGCTGGTTGCCCGATCGGGCAATCTATTATGCCAGTATCATGCAGCTCGCGGATCCAGTAATGAGTGACCCGACAGTAAAACTAAACATATCTATAACTAGTTTCGGTAGTTTGAGAGGTAATTAAAATAGCTACGTGTGATATTCTAACCTGAAGTGTGTGTTTTGTCCGCTCACCGCTGCATGTGATCATGCAGAGCTGCGTGTCGACTCGTCAGCAGCAGCTGATCTCTCTCTCCCGTCAGATTAGACTTCACTCGCGTTTATGTCCATATCGATCAGATCCAGCTAGTTCTAGCTAATGATAGGACTACCTGCTTATTAAAAGACACCTAAACAATAAGTGTCGCTATGCAACTGGGTGAGGCCACAAAGTATAGCTCAGCATTATGCATTTGTTTACATGCCCATCGGAACCCCGAGGCATTACCAACAGATCAACGCACAATCAACCCACACAGGACATCTCTTTCTCCACATTAAGTGTTAGATATTAGAATTGACTATTCTTGTCTGTCACATAAGTGGCGCAACTGAAGCGGTATTGGGCTAAAGGGAAATTATTTTGACCGAAGAGATTTAGATTTGCCGGCTAACGGGAACTCTGACGTCGCCATTTTGTGTGCTTCGCGGATGCGCTCGGCTCCTCTCGACTGCTGCTCGGGTCTGCTCGGTCAGCTTCCGGATGAGGAGGCATTCGTTCGACCAACTTACAGTAGATAACATTACAAACATTTTTAACAGGGGCCATAATAGTGTAAATAATGTTTGTTTTGGCAGTTATAACTGAATGTAATGTTTTCTACTTTTTTACATCTGGGAAGGCATTTGCCTTCATCAGATGGAAAGTGTCTTTACCAACAACTTAAGTATTTCTTATAGCTATGCAGGGCATGCAAGCAAGCAAACACTAACAAGAATGTTAGGGAAATAATGATCATAGACGCCAAGATGTGACATACAGGACAAACCTTGACGTCTGTTTACCTCCTTTAAGGACACAGGCTGCTTCAGCCAATAATGTTATTGTTCCCATTCTGTGACCGGTCAATACTGGATCACAGATGGTCTGTATTGTGGGTACACTGGGACAATTCCTTCTCTGTTGTCCGAGGACTCCAGGGCATGACATATCCAAGGCCATAAGTGGCGGAAACTGGTAACTTAGTGTGCCCAAACTATCTAAAGCTATCTTATCAAAACATGTTGATGACTCTCTGTGGAACCAGTTAAATGGGCTGGCAAGAGAGAGGCTCTCCAGAATTGACGTGGCAACCCACCTGTGCAGTCTCACCGGGACTGCCGTGACTTGTGATGTGAATGCTCTGGCCAGAAACTCCAAATAAATCACAGTGGTTTGACATCAAAGCTCCGACTCTTCCCGTGTCTCCTTCCTGAGTCGGTGACTCCACTGCATTGCTACACAGAAGTTTCCTCTACAAAGAACAAACAAACAAGTGAAATGAAGAATAAAATTGAAATTGTACAATATAATATTGTGGTGGCTCATCTTATAATTCAGTCTAGAGAATGCACCAGACAGCATCTAACACCTGCAAAAATCTAAATGTTCTATGTTCTAGAGCAGGGGTGGGAACCTTTTTCCTCTCAAGGGCCATTTCAATGTTTACAATATCCTCAGAGGGCCGTGCAAATTATTGACCTCTGCTTAAAAAAACTAAAATCACAGCCCATTCATTTCATGCTGTGCAAAGAAAAAGCAACCTCTTAATCCAGATATCTGCATGCACGTGCACAGTTGTGGCATGACCACCAAAACAGAAAGATATGGACACAAGATGTGTGCAAATGTATTTAGTTTCCTATCCATGTGAACATGATTTAAGTGGGGGGGGGGGGACCGGGGGGCATGCTCCCCCGGGAAGATTTTTTTTTAAATGTTGAAGTTAAAAGCATCAATCTGGTGCACTTTGAGAGCAACATTAGGAGCTCTATGGATACATCTCTCAACACCCATTTGAAACAGAACTGGAAGCAGATTTTCTTTTTCTTTATGGATATTTTACAAATCACTCTCCTTTCAAACTGTATTCTTGTTTATTAATAACAACTTTTTTTTACTGTCATATTGTATTTTATACCCGTTTACTTTATTCTCTTTTTTTTATTTATAATAATGATCATATAAAGATGTGCCTTTACCTCACTGGTTGGAGAAAAAGCTTCTTATATTCGTTAGCATAGCTAGCTAACCAGATGCTAATAACAACACAGTTATTGACTGTATGATCAGTATGACAGATCGCGACTGGGCTTTCAGCTAAAGACACAGACACGCAAAAACTGCGGCATGTGTACGGCTCCTTATGGCTACTGCAATTTTTGGAAGTGCCGGAGCGGAGTTCTGGTGCTCTCGGTCAGAACTACACCCCTGTCAGACGAGACATATACCACGTGATGACACGTTAGGCTCGTGTTGTGTTCAAGGACCCTGACCTTGGCCAGGAAAAACAGGCACTCGCTTGTTTAATTTTTTTGCGGTCTAGATTTCTTTCATTTTTTTCTTTTTTGCGTGTGTTTATAAATTACCCATACCAAATGGTCTCGCGGGCCGTATGCGGCCCGGGGGCCGGAGGTTCCCCACCCCTGTTTTAGAGGGAGGCCCCCCAAACCCTTGAAATGTGCGTCATTTCGTCCGCGCGCATTTTTCAGGGCAATCTCTACTGGGCTCAGGGCCATCTGTAAATTAGCTTAGATAGCCCACAGGGGCTATTGACCAAAGCCACGCTAGGTGTTGTTCAAGATAATTACAACATCATAAAAACAGAAAAAGAAAAATTGTACTCCAATAATCAGACAGACTTTTGTTTCCTTATCACAGGAGTGGGGACAGCTTGTGGTGAGACTGGACATCTGGCACCTGATGCGACGTTTCCCAGCAGGTGTCACCACAGAGAGCCACGAGCTGTACCCCGCCTTCATGAGGCAGCTGTCTCTGTGCATCTTCGAGGTGGACCCCGGAGATGCCCGCCGTCTCACTGAAGCCAAGCGGTCCCAGCTGGAGGGGAAGCACGGGATGGTCGGCCTGACCGACGCCGAGGTGATCCAGAGGATCACCAGGGAGGAGTGGAGGCTCCACTGCCGTCGTCGGATGCGTGGGGAGGAGGAGACGGCGCTCCTGATCCAGGACCTCCTCCAAACCTTCGGCGGTACGGCAGGACGCGACAACCTGGACATCCCGTTGCTTGACTCTCTCCGCATCCAGGACATATGGAGTACGCAGAGGCCCCACCTCAGCTGCATCGAGGACCCACCTGGCGTGCAGCTGTACACGCAGACCGGCAGGCTGACAAAGGGCGGAGTAATCCTGCCGGTCTATCGCTGCGTGAGGGGCTCCACGTCTTTGGAGTCCTTCCACCTCCACCGGTTCATCCCAGGTACAGCTTGTGATAAAGTCTATCATGAATTCACATTTCACGCAAATGTCAATTCATTTCTGATCTGATACCTGCTTCCTCAGGAACGCAGGCGAGTGCCAAGCACTTCCAGGCGTTCCTGGTCCATGGACTGGTGAGGTGGAATGAGGACCGCGCAGCGGCAGCTACGGGAGAGGTGGAGCCTCTGCACTCCACACCAAAGGGTGCTTGGCCGTCAGCTGGTTAAGGACTTCACCAAGCCTGCCGAGTACAGAGGTGGGTGATGTGAAAACCCTATTCACTTTATTCAGACATCATAACTGTGAGGAAAAGGAGCATTTTGCAAATCCTTTGCTTCCTGTCTTTTTGCCGCGTGACAGGGGAGCTCATCGGGGTGGAGTTCCTGTACAGGCAGACAGGCAAAGTGCTTGAGGACCTCAGCTTGGACCCCGACATTCCGGACGAGGCTGCTGCCATCCAGTCGCTGGAGGAGGTGGACGAGGGTATCGAGGAAGACGTGGAGGACCCGACCGTCTTCCAGACAGATATCCCCTCCACCAGCACAGCAGCCCGGTCGGGTGATCCGGCTGACGCACCCAGGTCTGAGCCATCCGGCCCGGCCGCCCCTCACCAACCTGACCCTCCCGAGGCCCCTGAGGCTCCTGCTCAGCAGTCCTCCTCAGACTCTGAGGTAAGTTCACTAACACACTACTACTGATAATGATAACAATAATAATTATATGTATTCAAGACTCCACAGCAGCACTTCTCTCCTCCTCCCTCCTTCCTTTTCTCCTCAGGAGGAGATGCAGGGTCCTGATGGCCAGCCAGGATACCAGCATGTCCTGAAGCTGGCCAAGGCCCTGCTCAGGGTTCGTACGGGTGCTTGAAATCCTTGAAAATGCTTGAAATTTGACGTGGTGTTTTCAAGGTTGGGAAAGTTTATTGAGATAAAGTGCTTGAAAATGTAAATGCTTTACTTTTACAATAAATTGCTGTCTGACTGAATAGTTCGCTTTTTAGATTAAAAGAAAAAGAATTGCTTCGCTTTTACATAAAACAAATCCGCTGCGGCCAGGAGGTTGCCGTTTCAACGAGCGTTGGCTAGCAGAAGACAAATACAAGCCATGGCTAAGACGAGGGTCAAGCCCACGAGTAGCCTCCTGCAAAGTATGCAAAAATAACACATGTTTGAACTAACGTAGCAACGGCAGGAACTGCTTCGATAGTGTTTTTGAGGAGCTTTTTGATTACAGATTTGAAAACATCGTTGCTTGCTTTAAAAGTAGCACAATTCATTATGTCAAACCTTGGAAAGTATCTAGATATCCCTGCCCTAATGCCAAAGTTAATGCACACTGAATATGTGTCGCCGTTTGATGTCTATGTCTGGACCGCTGCGTAAAAATGAGGGTTTCTGCCCCATTACTTCTCTTCTTACTTCTATAAGACTAAAACACGGAGGACGGAGATCTCTTTTGCTCCCCCTCTTCTGACAGCCTAGCAGCTGATCTCAGAGCACGCTCCCCTCTCCTGCGGGGGGGCGTGGTCAGCTGCAGCTCACAGAATCAGCCCCCTGCAAAAACAGCGCTGGAAAGAGCAAATAGAGCGAAATGAGGAATGGCTAAAATGCAGGATCTTTTTGATCTATATAGTCTTCTATATTTTTTTATATAAAAAAAACTATATTTATATACTTTATATAGGTCGATACAGTAGCCCCTTTTCTTTTAAATAGTTTTTATAGGTGTTGCTATCTGTTTTGTGTAGCGTGGTTCTACAAGCAAGTCAATGCATTCATTGGGTGGTATCAGAGAGTTACACGGGTCTGTAAATGCAATGAAAACAATTGGCCACAGCAAATCATTTATATTAAACATGTAATTTTTACTTTTGAATACCTCAGTACAAAGGATGTATTGAATAATTTAAGTGATATATGTGTACACATATAAATCATTAGTCAAAACAGGGCTACATTTGATTTAATTAAAAGGTATAATAAGTGGTAAACTGAAGAGCCGTTTGGGAGCCGAAAGAGCCGGCTCTTCTTGGTGAGCCGAGCCAAATGATCCGGCTCACCAAGAAGAGCCGGAATTTCCATCACTAGTGTTCAGAGGATGAAGCACTCACGGCATTTCGTGTTATAGTCACGAAATATAATCTATTGATTCGACACAGAGCGATTTTGAAAGCAATGTATTTCTACTGGTAGTATGTTTCGTCCCTAAACCAAATGTAACTTGCTCTATCGAAATCAGTCACATTGACCCGAAGACACATTTTCGTTTGTATTACTGGTCTGGGGGAAGCTCGTGAGTGTGTGTGTATTTTTGCGTTTGTGTACCGGGGAAACACTCATAAGAAACACCGGCTGTTGTTATGCTTGCTGTGATGTTACATTAGTCCGTTCTCTGCTTGTAATTATGCCGAAGCTTCAAAGTTGTATTTATCATCTGAATTTGCCGAAACAAGTTTAATATTCTGAAAGCCAAGACTTTGTTTATTTGAAAACAGATGAAAACAAACTGTCTTTTATATAAAATTGAAGTATTATACAAGTAAAACTACATTTTGCTTTAATCCCATGTAATTGTAGAATGAACACAGTCTTCCTTTGAAGATGTATAAGTCAGGTGTCTTGAGTAGTCAAAATTACCTTGTGGATTTACTCCAGGTGGAACTAAAGTCTGATTTAACCAGTGGCGAACCGTGTCTATCACAACTGGACCTTCTGTAGACACGCACACCCCCCGCAACAACTTCATCTTCACCTGTTGCACTTGTCATTTCAACGTTAAAAACAATAAAACGGCATGAATTGCTTCGTCGCATTCATCTAGATCTGGGGTGCCCAACCTTTTTTGAACCGAGAGCTACTTTTAAAGTTGCCAGTCTGCCGAGATCTACCAGTCCAAATAGAGAGGCGTAGCCATTACTGACAGCCTACTACCAGGTAAATACACACTTCTACTTGTATAAAACTGACCTTTGTACGATTAATACTTCATAAAATACTGTAGATCCTTTATCTCACCTCTTTCTAATCTACACACATACAAGTATTTAACTGAAGTTACACAACAGTGTTGTTGATACAGAGTTGGAGTTTATTCACACGTCACTACAGTGGTCATGTTTTCAAGAAACATTGAACAGTGCTGCCACATATGACACAGGGAAAAAAGAAAAGACTCTGAACCCTTTCTTTGCCATTATATAAAAATAGTGTTGCTACAAAAGTATAAATGAGGCTTACTAATAAGACAACTCAGATCTGAAGCTGCACAGGAATCTGCTGCAACAGTGCAATAAAAAAGACAAAATTAATAGAATCAAACCCTTTTTTTGTTGCATTTTAGTAGATTATAAAAAGAAATGCCTTTTAAAATAGGATGCAAGCAACACTAGTTTCTTAACCTGAATTGATAATAGACTATAATCAATTTAAACAGAACAGATCTTAATGTTTGCATTCTTATACCATTTTGTACAATAATTATAATGAATAAGTTCAAACAAACTAAAACTTACAGCTGATTAATAACGGTATCTAACTTGAGTTTTTATTATATCAAAAACCTGTTGAAATGCTACTGTTATTTTTACTGTCCCCCAAAAGCTCATCGGCAGCCTCCAGGAATGCTTCTTTCACAACTTCGCCGTCTTTGAAAGACTTCATGTGTTTCGCAAGAACGTGCCTGACTCGATAAGATGCTCTGGTAGCAGCCTTGCTCTTGTTGTTGGGCCTGGTGAAAATGGACTGCTGTGCATTTAGCTGTCCTTTCAGGCCCCTCCCCTTTTGGGAGCGTAGGGCAGAATTAGGAGGGAATTCCGTCTCGTAGCGTTTGTGCACTGTTTTGAAATGCCGCTCCTAAATTACCCTTCTTCGATAAAGCCACGCTCGCATTGCAGATGAGACAGATGGACTTTGAATTGGAATAGATACACAAATAATCATCCTCCCACTCGGAGTGAAAATTATATATTTTGGGCTTTTTTGCTTCTGCCATAATTGCGGTCTTGTGTGTGTGCGGACTGTCGCTCCTGTTGACATGGACAACGTCAGCGAAATACTGCCCACTGCCCACCAGCCACGCCCCGACACATGGGTTCACGCCGGCCAATCACAAAGCTTTGATGCGTTCATGTGCATTATTCTGCACAGGAAGATTATGTTACAGGACATTAACGATACAACAGAATGTTGCTGTTCTATTTTTAGACACATCTCGCGATCGACTGGGAATCTCCCCACGATCGACCGGTCGATCGCGATCGACTGGTTGGGCACCCCTGATCTAGATCCTCTGTCTCGAGCCAGTTAACTAGCGGGCCTTCTAGAATACCCTGGAACCGAGGGGAACTCTGAAAGAATACGCCCATTGGCTACAAATCAATATATGATTGGTTGATCAAACTGTCAGTCCAAACGTACGCTCTCATTCAGTCCAACGGCCAGGGGATTCTATCAAGGATGTAGAATACCTTGGTTGAAGGATATTCTACCTAGAGACCCAGAACAAGATCTGATTGGTTGCTTTCTTTTCTAACACAAAACCACTGAAATGCGTAGTGCATGGTCCGAGAAGGACAAACAAATCAACGTAACACTGTAATATTGCAGATCATCAACACAGATACGATTCTCATTTAATATACATTTTATTTATATAATTAAATCGATTTTTTGTTTGTTTTATCTGAGTGTTCCAGGGTATTCTCTGAATACCTTGAAGGCCCTGAGGGTTCGCCACTGGATTTAACACTCGATTATAATTCACATCATTCATCCACATCTGTGAAGTAACTAAAGGTATTAAATACATGTAGTGGAGGAAAAGTACACCATTTACCTCTGACTTATGTTCACTTCCAACATAAAATTACCTCAAAAATAGTAATCAATAATGTATTGAAAAGTTATTTGGCTGATTGTTTTATATTGGCTCAGACAGGTTATATGGGATGCCCAGTCTGTCACGGTTTGTGCAGGAAGCAGGACCCAAATGCAGACTTAAGTGACAACATAATTCCTTTATTTCAAGGCTACAAATATCTAGACACAGAACAGAACACTCACCGCAGAATAACTCAAAACACAAGACGAACCGACAAAGACAGACAGAAAAACCAGAACTTAAATACACCCAGGACTAATCAAACAAACACGAGACAGGTGAGGAGGTAGGAGAAAACACAGAGGCACCAGGTGAACACAATCAGGTAATCAGGGAGGGGAAACAGACAGAAAGCAACAGGCAGGAAACGGGGGTGAAGAATTTACAAAATAAAAC
The DNA here is from genome assembly GCF_902827175.1 of Gymnodraco acuticeps. NCBI lineage: Eukaryota > Metazoa > Chordata > Actinopteri > Perciformes > Bathydraconidae > Gymnodraco > Gymnodraco acuticeps. The sequence goes on from NW_022992062.1 coordinate 281,858, forward strand.
AGGAAACCCAAAGATAGAAAAATACAAGACAAAACAACAACACAGACAGATCGTGACAGTACCCCCCCCCCCTCAAGGGACGGATCCCAGACGTCCCAAAACAAAATTACAAAAGTCCAAAACCTTAAGCAGGGTGGGTGGAGGGGGTCTGGAGGATGGACGCATCACTAAGCCACCAGGGTGGGTGGAGGGGGTCTGGAGGACGGGCTTGGGCTGACAGCCCAGGGGCACGGCAGAGGACCAGGAAGGGGTCTCGGGTGGACGGCCCGGGGGCAAGGCAGAGGACCAGGAAGGGGTCTCGGGCGGACGGCCCGGGGGCAAGGCAGAGGACCAGGAAGGGGTCTCGGGCGGACGGCCCGGGGGCAAGGCAGAGGACCAGGAAGGGGTCTCGGGCGGACGGCCCGGGAGCAAGTGGACCAGGAAGGGGTCTCGGGCGGACGGCCCGGGGGCAAGGCAGAGGACCAGGAAGGGGTCTCGGGCGGACGGCCCGGGGGCAAGGCAGAGTCCAAAATGGGGTTATGGAGGGGCGAAGGCCACCGCGGGCGAACTCAGGGGGCCGAGCATGAGGGCGAGGACTGCGGCCGGAAAAAGTCAGGGGGCCGAGCATGAGGGCGAGGACCGCGTCCGGAAGAGTCAGGGGGCCGGGCCCGAGGGCGAGGACCGCGGCAGGAAGAGTCAGGGGGCCGGGATCGAGGGCGAAGACCGCGGCTCTCAGGGGGCCGGGCTCGAGGGCGAAGACTGCGGCTCTCAGAGGGCCGGGCAGGACCCGGTGTCGGAGCTGGTGGGACAGGCCTCGCCAGGATCCCCCACGGAAGAGGACCAGGACACGGGATTTGCAGGATCCCCGGCAGGAGAGCAGTCGGCGGGGCCTCCAACGGCACAGTACATAGGATTGGCAGGACCCCCGGCAGAAGAGTAGACGGCGGGACCTCCAACGAGACAGGACAAAGGGTTGACAGGACCCCCGGCAGGAGAGTAGTCAGCGGGGCCTCCAACAGCACAGGACAAAGGGTTGGCAGGACCCCTGGCAGGAGAGTAGTCGGCGGGACCTCCAACGAGACAGGACAAGGAGCTGGCAGGAGAGTAGTCGGCGGGACCTCCAACGAGACAGGACAAGGAGCTGGCAGGACCCCCGGCAGGAGAGTAGTCAGCGGGGCCTCCAACAGCACAGGACAAAGGGTTGGCAGGACCCCCGGCAGGAGAGTAGTCGGCGGGACCTCCAACGAGACAGGACAAGGAGCTGGCAGGACCCCCGGCAGGAGAGTAGACGGCGGGACCTCCAAGGGGACAGGACAAAGGGTTGGCTGGACCCCCGGCAGGAGAGTAGTCGGCGGGGCCTCCAACGGCACAGGACAAAGGGTTGGCAGGACCCCCGGCAGGAGAGTAGATGGCGGGACCTCCAACGGGACAGACATACGATTGGTAGGACCCCCGGCAGAGGAGTAGTCGACGGGGCCTCCAACGGGACAGGACATGGAGTTGGCAGGACCCCCAGCGGAACCTCCAACGGACCAGGACATTGGGTAGGGACTTGAGACGTGACTCGAGAGGAGACTCGAGAGGGGAACCAAGGGGGAACTCGAGACGTGACTCGAGAGGGAACTCGAGAGGAGACTCGAGAGGGGAACCAAGGGGGAACTCGAGAGGGGACTTGAGAGGAGACTCGAGAGGGGAACTAGAGAGGGGACTAGAGGAGGAACTAGAGGAGGAACTAGAGAAGGGATCTCGAGAGGGGAACTAGAGAGGGGACTGGAGAGGGGACTCGAGAGGGGACTCGAGAAGGGACTCGAGAAGGGATTTGAGAGGAGACTAGAGAGGGGACTCGAGAAGGGATTTGAGAGGTGACTGGAGCGGGGACCCGAGAGGGGACCCGAGAGGAGACTGGAGAGGGGACTCGAGAAGGGATTTTAGAGGAGACTGGAGATGGGACCAGAGAGGGGACCCGAGAGGGAACTCGAGAGGGGACCCGAGAGGGAACTCGAGAGGGGACTCGAGAGGGAACTCGAGAGGGGACTCGGGTAGGAACTGGAGTGGGCACTCGGGTAGGAACTTTAGAGGGGACTTGAGTCGGTCGGTACGCCGACAGGACACGGGGAGCTGGCGTCGTCTGGGGAGCCAGCAGGAGACGAGGTGCTGGAGTAGGCCGGTACGCCGACAAGACTCGGGGCGCTGGCGTCGGCTGGGGAGCCAGCAGGAGACGAGGTGCTGGAGTCGGCCGGTACGCCGACAAGACTCGGGGAGCTGGCGTCGGCTGGGGAGCCAGCCCTGTAGCCGAAACTGGAGTCGAGCCCATGGCTTCCGGGGCCGGTACTGAAGCCGGAACCATGGCTGCGGGGGTCGGAACTGGAGCTGGAACCATGACTGCTGGGCAAGGAACCGGAACACGGATCCATGGCTGTGTGGGGTGGTACTGGAGCACGGTACCATGGCTATGTGGGATGGTACTGGAGCACGGAATCATGGCTGCTGGGTCCGGCACTGGAGCCGGAACCATGGCGGTTGGGGCCTGTAATGGAGCCGGAACCATGGCTGCTGGGGCTCGGGCTGCTAGCCTGGCCTTGCGACGACTCCTCTTAGCAGCCTCCTGAATACTCCATGGACCTCCATAAGCCTGACGAGTTCCGGAATACGACTCCTGGACAGGAGCAGGAACTGGGGCAGAAGCACTGGCTGACTCCAGACGGACCACACCGAGACGTTTGTAGTCAGCAGGCTGGAAATCACACACCCAGAGGAAGTTCAAAATCCAGCCAGGCAAGAACTTCACCAAGTCTGGTTTCTCCATAGCCAACCGGTGCGCCTCTACCAGAGCGGCCTCCCTCTGCCGAACACTGGACGCTCCACTCCACCAATCACAGCAGCAAGCCAAACCAAAGGAAAAATGCTGTAGCTCCACCTCAAATGGATCATCTGCTGGGTCCATTTCTGGTCGGTTCGTTCTGTCACAGTTTGTGTGGGAAACAGGACCCAAATGCAGACTTAAGTGACAAAAGAATTCCTTTATTTCAAGGCTACAAATATCTAGACACAGAACAGAACACTCACCGCAGAATAACTCAAAACACAAGACGAACCGACAAAGACAGACGGAAAAACCAGAACTTAAATACACCCAGGACTAATCAAACAAACACGAGACAGGTGAGGAGGGAGGAGAAAACACAGAGGCACCAGGTGAACACAATCGGGTAATCAGGGAGGGAAACAGACAGAAAGCAACAGGCAGGAAACGGGGGTGAAGAATTTACAAAATAAAACAGGAAACCCAAAGATAGAAAAAGACAAGACAAAACAACAACACAAACAGATCGTGACACAGTCTACGTACAGGTCACTCCTTTTGAAATATTAAACTTAGTTTTCATTTCTTTAATTTTTCATCCTCGTGTAGAAGGCTATCACGAAACACACATGTGGTTGTTTATAGCATAAAGAACATCTGATTTAATGTGAGGTAGGGAAATAATCATTTGAGTATGTGTATATAAATATGTAATTTACAACAGCTGTAAGCTGCTTGAAAAGCTGGAAAATGCACCTTGAAAATGCTTGAAAAGTGCTTGAATTTGACTTTGGAAAAGGTGTAAGAACCCTGCCTGCTGGAAGTCAGGAGCGTTCAGGGGCTTTCTGACAAGAGGGTGGACGAAGGGTCGTCTACCCTCGAGTCGTCTACCCTCCCAGACACCGGGAGAGGCAGCTGAAGGGGCGGTTCAAGACAGCGAAGGGGAAGAACACCTCCTGTCCTGGGAAGGAGAGTCTCCAAATATTCCTGTTTCCTATACTAAATATTTGCTGCCTATTAACCCTCACTGTCCTCTCCGTGACTCAGCTGTCTTCTCGGGCTGAACTCGGGCCCTGCAACATGGCCCAGCGCCAGCCGCCTGGTAGAGGCCATTTGCAGCCAGCTCTGCCGTCTCCACCCCGCGGCCACGCGGTTCGGAGGGATCATGAGGACTCGGTGGTCCCTCATCCTCACGGACTACGTGGCCATTAGAAAGGCAGTGCTGGCCAGCCCGAGGTTGATGGCTCAGACCGACATTCAGCTCTTTGAGCTCAACCAGAGGACCCTGTCCCAGTGGTGAGTTTAACCAGCAGCTTTGTTGGTGGTTTTGTAATCCGTACTGGGGTTTCTCTTTCCGTAAAAACATCTGCCTGGGTTTGTCTTACAGGTTCTCTCGGCGCCAGAAAGAGAGGGGGGTGTCTGTGCTGCTGCAGGGAGCTGGCGTCGTCCCTGCAGTAGCTGTGGCTTTCCAGCCTCTCCCGCCAGCGAAAGGGCTGTCCTTTGTACAGGTGGGACAAGGACAGCCCTTCCATTACAACATCCCAGAGGTGCCGGGACCTTCAGGGGTGGGTCTGCCTGCCTCATCTGGCCACACCCCCCCTCCTCCTCCTCCCCCTCCTCCTCCTCCCCCTCCTCCTCCTCTTCGGACACTGCTCCCGGCTGTCCCTCTCATGGCTGCTGCCCCTCCTCCTCCTCTTCGATTACTGCTCCCGGCTGGCCCTCTCATGGCTGCCCCTGCTGCTCAGCCTCCTCCTCTCCGTGTGCCGAAGACAACGGCCTACAGGAAGAGGAAGGCGGCAGAGGCTGATGCTGCAAGGGGTGGGCCGTCGCCCTGGAGCAAAGCCCGTCAGCAGACGGGTCAGTACACCTGCAGCAAGTGTGGCCAGGCCAAGAGGATCGACACTGGCCACACTCGCATTGCAGGTGTGTCTTACTGCGCGGCTGCCGGCGGGAAAACTGTGGAGGAATGGAGGGAGGAGATGAAAAGACTCAAAAGGGACCCAGAGGGGGGGAATGATGGCTCTTTTTTCTTTAATTGTCTTTTGTCTTTATTTATTTAAATCTATTTTTAAAATAAAACTCTGAACTGAACTTTGTGTGGAAACTTTATTTAGAATTCATTACACAACGTCTGATATTTTACTGCAACACGGGTCAATAAAACACAACATGGTGTATAAATAAGCACAGTAGAGATGATGAGATGATACACACACATATATGTATATATATATATATGTATGTATGTAGTATATATATATATGTTGCCACTCAATTATGATGCATGTTAGATTTGATATATATATCAAATATAACATGCATCATAATACAGCTCTGTAGAACAAACCTTTCTTTAATCAAATCAGTTTTATTTATTCAGATGTTATCTCACTGCACTTTACAGATACTCTTTGTAGTTTATCATCATTTACCAAAACCCCCTGTCTGAGAGGGGAGCTCTTCCTCATCTCTGCCACAGCTGGGGATCGAACCGCGGACCTTCTGCTCCGCGGAGCAGGGCCCACTTTCCTCTCCTTGCCCCCCTCCTTTCACAGAGAAGAATGGGCAGTATCCTCCACCGGGTGGATTCAATCGTTCGCCAATGGGAGGCGGATAAAGGTCCAAATCAGAGAATCAAACTTTTGGCGTCCAATCAGTGAGGCGGATTTCTTTCCAAATTCTCTCCTCCGTCCGCCATTGTTTCGACCTGGCATTCTACTGAGTGACTTCAATCAAGCGACACTGTGAGTAAAATGTGCATTAATTATTAGCAAATACACGTGTAAACACTGTTACAAAGACACTTCTATGTCCGACATTAGTCATACTGAGTTAGCCGTGGTGTTTGTACGGTATCCATACTTTGTGAACCGCTGATGAACTGCTGTGTGTGTTTACCTTTAGCTAGCGGCTAGTGGGACGCTACGGAGCCCAGCTATCCGCCCTCTGAAGCTTTTAGAGCCAACAGGGGGAGGAGAATGTCCCGCTAACGCTGTGTGTGTGTGTGTGTTTCACATTAGCGGGACGCTACGGAGCTCAGGTATCCGCCCTCTGAAGCTCTTAGGGCCGACAGGGGGAGGACAATACAACGCTGTGTGTATTTATCGCTAAGCTAGCTGGACGCTACGGTTCAGGTATCCTTGCTCTGAGGCATTTATGGTGGACAGGTTGAGGAGGATGTCCCGCTCCTGTGTGTGTGTGTGTGTGTACTAACGGAGCTCCGATGAGAGGGCTCTGATTATAGTTTTAATCCTCTGTCAAACTGCATGTTTTCTGCTATATTTGACGAGAGATAAAATGATTTTCTGCCACAGGAGTTTGACAGAGAATAACTGAAAAAGTACACAGTAAAATAACTTCATAGTAGCCTACTTGTGGTAAAAGTCCAACTAGTACTGACTCCAACAGTAAAGTACTTCATTGTATTTGTGGTAGTGGTCTAACTGAGTCCAACTCTGTGTAGATGGAACATCCAGTATTTCGGAGGGCCCCTAACGGGACTCTCCTCTTAAAGGCCACGGCCGAAGCCAGCACCCTCGCCCCCCGGCGAGCAGCCGGCCAAGCCCTGTACAGGGCAAAGAAGCCCGAGGAGGTGGACGCGGAGGCCTGGGCCCACGTCTCCTCCGAGGGTGGCTCCACCGCCAACGCCACCCTCGTCCTGAGCCGGTGGAAGGTCCAGTTCGGCCAGTACCAGGGAAAGATCTTCCACTGGCTCCTGGAGAACGACGTGGGCTACGCCATTAATCTGGTCGCCTCCCACCAGAAGGAGCGAGAGAGGACAGGGTCTCAGTCCCCGCTGATGGCCAACAAGGTGGAGTACTTCAGTCTGATTCACAATACCATTAAAAGAGTGACAACAGTTTTAACCTTATTTGTGAATTTACAGGATGCCTTCACCCACTACTCCTCAGCGTACCCTGACTTTCTGGAGGCAGTCAGGTTCCACCGGGCGTTTGAGGAGGCGCGGGCCTGTCCCTCCTGCCTGGTCAGGAGGGACAGGCCCTTGTTGGCTTCGGGGACTTTAAATTTGAGACCCTGGACAGCCTGTACGAGTCTGTGGACCCCAAAAAAATCCGGTATGTCGTAATATCTATATATATATATATATACATGTGGATTCTTATTCGGTTGATAAGAATCACGTGACAAATTGTCTGATTTTTGTAGATTTGTCAACTACCTCCGGAGGAAGATTCCCACACCCGGCACGCAGATGGAGAACGCCATCTGCTACCAAGAGCCGAGACAGACAGAGACCTGCTGCTGTTGCTGCTGCTGCATCCACCACCACCAGCACAGTCTCTGTCTCTGGCCAGAGAGCGAGGACTGCATCAAAGTACGTGTGTTATTTTAAAGCTGTCTGAGTTTGACGTACCTGGATGACCTTTCTGAAGACACAGGGTTTCCCACACGTAGACTATACTTGGGCGGGCCGCCCAGGTATATTAACGGCCGCCCAGGTATATTTCGCGACCCATTTAGTTTTTTTGTTTTTTTTTAATACATTTTTTTTTTTTATTCGTCCGTGACCACGACGCCATCTGCGATCGATTAACTTGTAGACAATGATCCCTCGCTCCCTTGCTCTGATCTCGCCTCCTTCTGGCCTGTTAAGTGGCCTGCCTCACACAGGGTGACTGGCTGTCCACATGATGTGGCCTGCCGACATGGCCACTGTCATACAGATCATAAATCAAAGCCCTTGATTGGTCTCTGTGTGTCATTCAAGCTCGGGATAACCTCAGCTCAGGTGAGGTAAAGGACTCTCTGAGTGTTTAGATAGTTAACTTAGTCTAAGTTCTCAGTGGGTCTCAAACGGTGTGGTCACCATTTATGTAAACACATATTTCCATTTGAGAGGGTAGTGATTGGTCTAATGGAGAGTGAGGTGGGCTGAAGATCGGAAGGCTGTGAGTTCAAATCCCGCCAGGAACACCACCACTAGTGTGCCCTTGAGTAAGGCACTTAGCCCTCAGTTACTCCAGGGAGAATGTCCCTGTAATCGGTCATTATAAGTCGCTTTGGATAAAAGCGTCAGCTAAATGAAATGTAATGTGATTAGTAAAATATGCATGAATAAATAAATAAAAAGTTAACTAGGTGAAAAAAGGTAAGATACACTTTTAAAACTTGTTGAGAGAAAACTAGTCTTTGCTGCTGCCTCAAAGAGGAGCAGGGGGAGAGGATGGAGAGGGGGGAGAGGATGGAGAGGGGGAGAGGAGGGAGACAGGAGAGGCTGATTCAGGAGCTCAGACACACTCACAACTATAAATGAACCAAAACTAAATTAATAAACAAGTTTCAGTGTTTTTTTCATATTGGTATGTTATTGGTTATGGCCTTGATTTTATGATTATTGAAATGTATACAGTTCTGTTTCATATAGGTGTTTCCATAGATCTAGTCTCTTTGTTTCCCCTCAAAATGCACCAGATTGATGCATTTAACTCCAAAATAAAAAATAAAATCTTACCGGGGGGGCATGCCCCTGGACCCCCCTAGAGGATTTGAGGTCGACCCCCACTAAAAATCACATGGATAGGTTCCTAAATACATTAATAAATACATTTATTTTTTAAAATAGTAACCCATTTCCATATGTTCATGTGTGGGTAGTAGATTTAAACTATAGGGCTATCATTATGGAACCTGCCTGTACCTGTTCCTGTTCGCTCTGCCATCGCGTGAAGGGTCTGCTAACAAGCGACCAACAGAAAGGTTAATGTTGTTGCACGTCACCTCAACCCCCCCCGCTACCACCACCCCCCAAAGCAGGCCCGGACTGGCCATCGGGAGGACCGGGAGGTTTCCCGATGGCCTGGCCTGTTAAGTGGCCTGCTGGCCTGAGGATTTTTTTTTTGTATGTATGTATGTATGTATTGTATGTATTGTATGTATAAATGTGGGTCTGACTCTGCCTCACAGAGGGTGACTGGCTGTCTACATGATGTGGCCTGCCGACATGGCCACTTTCATACAGATCATACACTAAAGCCCTCGATTGGTCTCGCATTCAAGCTCGGGAGGGTGTGAATGTGTGGCGGGCGCGAGCGTGCGCGAGAGAAAGCGCGCGCACCGGTTACGTGTTTTGTTGTTGTTAGCATCTGGTGCTAGCGAGCGGCGCTAATGGATATAATGAGCTGACTGTCAACAAGGTGGAGGAGAGTCCTCTCCTGTCAGACTGAGAGACTGATAACTACAGCTCAGGTGAGGTAAAGGACTCTCTGAGTGTTTAGATAGTTAACTTAGTCTGAGTTATCTCAGTGGGTCTCAAACGGTTTGGTCACCATTTATGTAAACACATATTTCCATTTGAAAGGGGAGGGATTAGTAAAATATGCATGAATAATAATTTAAAAAAATTAACTAGGTGAAAAAAGGTAAGATAAACTATTACAACTTGTTGAGAGCTAAAACTAGTCTTTGCTGCTGCCTCAAAGAGGAGCAGGGGGAGAGGGGGGAGGGGGGGGGAGACAGGTGAGGCTGGTTCAGGAGCACAGACACACTCACAACTATAAATGAACCAAAAACAAATAAATAAACAAGTTTCAGTGTTTTTTCATATTGGATATGGTATGTTATTGGTTATGGCAATGTACTTATGATTTTATGATTATTTAAATGTATACTGTTCTGTTTCATATGGGTGTAGTCAGGCGCTGGTGTAGTCTCTTTATTTCCCCCTCAAAGTGCACCAGATTGATGCATTTAAGTCCAACATTTAAAAATAAATAATAAATCTTACCGGGGGGGGCATGCCCCCGGACCCCCCTAGAGGAATTGAGGTCCACCTCCACTTAAAATATGTTCACATGGAGGTTCCTAAATAGATTTGCAAAACATTTTTAAATAGTAACCCATGTCCATATGTTTATTCTGGGGTAGTAGATTTAAAGTTTAGGGCTATCACTATGGGCAGCAAGGCTGTAAATATTGACAAATAAATCCAGGAAAATGGCACAAAAGAAAACTGGTAGTGGCCTGGCTGGGTGTATAATTCCCGGCCTGACTTATTGTCCCAGTCCGGCCCTGCCCCAAAGTATATTTCAGATCTGTGGGAAACACTGGCAGTTAATGGACCAGCACCAGAGGCATTCCCATACACACAGGCGTTGGAGCTGTTCTTCATGAAATCCCAGAAGGATGAAGTGCTCTGACAAACAGTGCCATCTTTGCGCAAAATGATTATACCGGAATGAAAAGTCAATAAATAATGTTGTTAAAACTTTTTTTTTTTTTCGCGCACCCCCCCCCCCCTTGCCACCACCCGCCCAAGTATATTTCATATCTGTGGGAAACACTGAGACACGTTGGTGTTTTTCATGCTGTGCATTCTAGATGTTGTTCTGTCTCATAGGCCTCTTGGTTCAGCGCTTGCAGCCTTCGTGTCCGGGCGGCGTTCTCTGTCTGCCGTGGAACTGCAGGCAAAGATCAAGAAGCTGGTGGTCCCTAAGCCTGCATTTCCAGGCAAGTCCAGCCTGAATGAAATGCACAGTTTAACCCTATTCGTATTTCTCATGTTCACTGTATATTTTCTTCTCACTCACGTTGCGATTACAGCCTCCCTCGGATCAGCTCTTCCCTCCAAGCCATCGGAGGAGCCTTCGGATGACGAGCTGATCAGGGCGGTAGTTGACATGGAGGAGTGTAAGTAAAAACTCAAGTAGCATTCATGCAACATGTTGTTGATAACTGAAAGTTTGACTTCCTTTGTGACCCTTCTCCCTTTATTTTGCTCTATAAATATGCCCGTACTCAGAAGGATATGACCTGGCAGGTAAGTTTGCTTTAATGAAAAACTATCCGCCTGTTGCAAGTCTCAAATCACCAAGCTTCACGCCGACCAATCGCCTGTCAGATCCTCACTAACGAGTGCTTGTAGAGTAAGCTCATCATCCTCTCCCTCGTAAACCTGCGTAACCCCTCCAACCGCTCGCTGCCTGCATCGCTCCCTCAACAAGTCTAATCTGGTGCCGTTGTTTTGTCTCGTCGTCACTTTCTCTCTTTAAACAACCTTCTGTGCTCCACTAGGTTTTAGTTTTCTGTGGCTCAATATTAACGCAACACACATCTAATTCTTTCATGTTAATGAAACATTTGTGTGTCTTTTTTATACCTCTGGGCTGTGGGAAACAGTATTTCAATCTTTCTGTGTGTACAAACATATTTTGAGATTGACATAAAGTTGACTTTGATTTCCCTTTAAGCCTCAGATGTACAGGCCCCTCTCCCACTCCATCCGCCTCCCGCCGCCCCCTCCTCGGCACCACAGAAGGGGGCTGGTGTCTCTGCTTTGCTGGGCGAGCCCACGGACGAGGAGCTGCTGGAGGCCACGCAGGAACAGGACCACGCCCTGCGACCTCCAGCAGTAGTCCAGCCTGCACCAGCTCCCTCCTCGCTACCGCAGCCACGGCTTCCCCCGGAGCTGCTCCCGGACAGGAGGAGTTGCCGGGGCCAGCCTTCCTCCCTCCTCCGCCACGTGAGGTAAGACTGTCTGTCAAAGCAAACGCTGCTCATCTGCTGCCCTGGAGCGATGTCCTCAGATGTAAGTGCCCTTTACGTTGCTCTGGTTCTCTCTCCAGCTGCTGCCCGTGTCCTGGCGGGCAGCTCTCACTGTGGAGCAGCAGCAGTGGATTGGTCGGGTGCTGTTCACCAGGGACCAGTGGGGGAGGCCGAGCCTCATCCCAGACTTGAATCTGTGGTGGAACCCCCCCCAATCCCGGCCGATCTACCACCAGCCTCCCGCGTCCCCCGACCCCTTCTTTGCATGTCGGCTGTTTCTCTGGATGCCACACCGGATCTGGCGTCTGCAGCTGACATGCCCCCAGCCTTCATGCACCGGGTCCATGGTGAAGGCTGGGCTGTACAGGACCATCCGGAGGGTCCTGGACATCGACGGCTGGTATCTCATGGCCACCGAGTACCTGGAGTGCCTTCGATGCAAGAAGAAGGTCGGCGGGTGGTCACAGGGCATCATCAGGCAGCTGGCCCCCACCTACAGCCGCCAGTTCCCAGCAGTACTTACGTACAAGTGAGAGGAATTGACAACATACCGTATATATAAATAAACGCAATGAATGTGATGAAGGGAGCTGTATATAATGCTTGTTTTGTGTTTCTGCAGGCTGTCCTGTGACCATAGGGTGGTTACCCAGCTGAAGTCCCGCACTCTGGGCAACAGTGCCACTCAGCTGTGTAACACCCTGCGGGAGCAGCATTTGGATGCCCGGATGCGGAGAGCGATCCAGTACCTCGGCGTGTGCGAGCAGTTCCTGGCCTTGTGCAGCGTGAGGGGGCAGTTTCCACCACCGCCCACAATGCCCACTCTGCCCTCACCCATCTGGCTGCTGACGGTCTACGGCTACGACATAATGACGCGGCTGGATGAGTACAAGGCCAGGATCACGTCCACCTTCGGATCCATCCTGAAGATGGATTCCACCAAGAAGGTCAGTATAGTTTGGCACAATTTCATTTTTTTTCTTACAGCCAGCCGTGTCGTGTGTTTATGCGGTCACCTTTGAAATATCTCTCTCTCTCCTGTCCAGGTGACGAAGAAGCTCAGCCGGGTATCGCTTCCGACACGGCCCCGCCTGGGTTACCAACGTTGGTAACGAGTACGGGCAGGTCCTCATCAGCGTCCTCACCTGCTCCGAGGGCGCAGAGGGCCTGTCCAGTATGGCGGCCGGACTGATGAGGCGGTACCGACTCGCCGGGGTACCACCCCCCAGCTGATCTACGTGGATCGGGACTGCTGCAACAGAGACGGCGTGTCAAAGACAGCTGCCTTGTTTCAGGTCTGGCCTGTCAACACTAGTACTGATAATCATAGTAGAATTATAGCAATATTATTTATATATATATTTATATATATAAATATGTATATATATATGTATATATATATATATATATATCAAATATAACATGCATCATAATACAGCTCTGTAGAACAAACCTTTCTTTAATCAGATCAGTTTTATTTATTCAGATGTTATCTCACTGCACTTTACAGATACTCTTTGTAGTTTATCATCATTGACCAAAACCCCCTGTCTGAGAGGGGAGCTCTTCCTCATCTCTGCCACAGCTGGGGATCGAACGGCCGACCTTCTGCTCGGCGGAGCAGGGCCCACTTTCCTCTCCTTGCCCCCCTCCTTTCACAGAGAAGAATGGGCAGTATCCTCTGAGGCGGCGAGGATAATCGGGCCTGCTCAGTCTCACTCAGTCTCACTTAGAGTCCCGCCCCTCACGTTCATTTCTATGGCATTCTCGTTTACATCTTGTGTCCACCCATTGGTCGTCTCACTTAGTTCTAGTACTCTGATTGGATGACGTCTCATTCAGCGGGGATTGTCTTCACTGTAAATGAACAGCCATCATAACTGACCGGCTTTTGAAAAGGTAACATAAACTCTGCTATTACTCTTATCAAGACAGTCCGTTATAATGTAATATAACAGATGAATGCCAATGTGTTGTCTTGTAACGTTCGCGCATATTAGCATTGGTAACAAGTTGCCGCTAAGCCAGAAACACACCGGAGCTTTCCGGCCGTTTAAATCCGTAAATACTTGTCATTTGATGCTTATTGCTATGCGCTAACGTTTATGAAGTCGGACAGCGTCTCCTGGTGATAGGGCGTGTTTTGTCCATCCGCTGGGTGGCTTCAAGTGAAAGGAGCGTCAGAGCAGTCTGGGAAAACTACCGAGTGCTTCATGATCACTTCACAAATGCTGCAAACGACACGAGCAGGGATTCCAGAGACAGAGCAAAGTACAAGGGCCTGGATGATGTGCTCACATCTGCAACGTTTGTCAGCAATCTGGGACTGATGTACGATGCGCTCACAGAGCTCAGCGACCTCTCTCGGCAACTCCAAAAAAGAGAGATGACACTGCCTACAGCAGATAGGCTCTTAACTCGAGAAATACGAGTTTTTGAATCCATGGTCACCATGCCTGGCCCACACATGACTACAGTTCATACAGCTCTAGCTGAGAAGTCCTTCAAGGGTGTTGCCCTGCGTGAGAATGGCAGGCTTGTACAGATTCATGCAGGTCAGTTTTTCCGCAGTATGGTAGAGAATCTGAGACACAGAATGACTTCCACAACCTCCTCTCATGTCAGCACAAGAGAAATCCCATTACATGGCCGGGAGGCCCGGGACAATCAGCTAATCCAGGACATGAAAGTTATCCATCCTGGAAGTTGGCCTGAAGAGGAGTTAGACGTACAGTATGGGGACGTAGAGGTGCTACGTTTGTGCGAAGTGCTGAAAGTGGACAGAAGAGAGACTGTTCAGGGCTTTCGCGAATACAAGGAAACCAGGGCATCCCGTACACCTGCTGCCATGGAGCCTCTACTGAAAGCAGTCCGAACCATCGCTGTCTCCACTAGTGAGTGTGAGCGGGCATTCAGCTGCATGAACGATATCCTTACTGCAAAAAGGAATGCTCTCTCTGTCAGCCGACTGTCCAGCCTGGTTTTCATTAAATGTAATGGACCATCACTAGGACAGTTCAATCCGGAACAGTATGTGAGGTCCTGGCTGGCAAAGGGAAGGAGAAGTGCTGATGAAAGAGCCTGTCCAGCTCCAGCCCCTGATACTGATGTCCCCAAGGCCTTCTGGAGCCTTTTCTAACAATGTGAAGTATATTGCAAAGCAGCTCACCCAGTGAGAAGACTTTTGGCATAATGTGCCGATTTGTACAGATCCTGGAGATAGAAGGACTTCAGACCAACCAGGGAGTTATCTGATCAGCTTGGTGTTCAATGTAACTCTTTACCATGGCTCAGACTTTGTTACTTGCAGTTACAGTTTCTCATTTTAGATTGTGCAAATTTTGCATTTGTTTTTACATGTTCTTTGTTCATGCTCTTTATCATTTTTCTGAGTTGGAAAGTTAGATTGCATCATAGTTTACTTTATACATATTTGTATTCTTCAGTGGTGAAGTATATTGCAAAGCAGCTCAGCCATGTGAGAAGACTTTTGGCACTTTTTCGTTTTTCGTTTTCTGAGTTGGAAAGTTAGATTGCATTCAAAATGTACAGAAATACTTAATTTTGTTAAAGCTTTTTATAAAAAATGCTTCTGACCAGAGCTTTGTTTCCTTGTCATTAATGTTGAACACCACCAGAGGGGCTCTCACCTGAAAGGTCTCTGCTTCATGTGTCTTCAGCAGAAGATCTAGACTTTGATTGCTATATTTTCAGTTCATATTGACCTTACTGAGCTTTAGCCATATCCGCTGCCTATCATAAAAAATGTTAAGTACAGTGAACCTTTCTAAAATATACAGTAGTAAAGAGACAAACCCACCAGCATTATAGTAGCCAAATTCTTGTTTGTGGGCTGTATATATAAAATTGACTTGAAAAAGTTGCTGATTTTAGAGTACTGGCACCTTTTTCATTCCAATTCAAGCACTGCCCGGATGTGTAAGTCTGCTGTAGATGTTGCACAAAGAACTGTAGCATGGCGTCCGGAGCACGATAGCAACTCTGCGATCCGCCATTGTTGTTGTTGTTGGTGGCGGAACTACGGTGGCCGGCAGGTGCAAACGCGGAACAACGGCCCAAAACGCATACATAAGCAGGAAACAGCTGCAAATAATGAAATGAAAAACAAACAAACCCTGAAAACAAATACAACAGAAAAACGCTGCATTTACAGAAATGTTGCAAACTAAATACAACACACAAACCCCGAAAACAAACGCAACAAAAAAAACGCTGCAAATACCAAAATGATATGCAAAGTCCAAAGCACGTACAAATCCCAAAACACATACAAAAAAAACATTCCGGAAGTGCTCCAGGCCTCTAGGGGGCGCGCTACGTCGAACAGATTGATGTCTGACCAGACATAGAGAGAACGAACAAGAGTGATGGAAATCGAGAGGAAAGAAAGTTAATTTAAGTGGAGAAAGATATAAGAAGGTAAGTTTTGTTTTAATACATAGAGCGTCATATTATATAGCTAGCGTTAGTGTGCCTAACTACTACACCAGCTGAGGAGAGGAGAGCTTCACGTGAAGAGAAGATAAAGTGAGGGAAGAACATTTTTAAAAGAGATGACAAATCAAGTGCAGGCAAATAACACGGGCCATAGTGAGTACCGCGGAAAAAGGACATTTGAATTCTTAGCAGTTTGTTTATATGTATATATTTGTGTATAGATGTTGCAACTATACAGAGCTTTAGCAATTACCTGTAACTATGGTCATGCTAATAAAGCTATTGAATTGAGAGAGATGTGACAACATGTGAAGAGGGACAAAGTAATGACAGGAGAGTAGTGTGCATTAGACATGCTCAAGAACAAATATAGAGACATTCAAGGAGAGAGAGAACACAGATTCAACGGTAAACATGATGTATCTTTCTATTTATTTAGCTAACCACTATTTAGACTATGTGTTTTTGATGAACTTGATTAAATGGATTTACTACATCAATGTATGTCTTTTCAGGCCGCCATGTTGTGTCCTTTCTGTGGCCAGCATCTGGGGACAGTTCAAGTGTTCTGTGGCTCCTGTGGCAAACATGTACAGTTTGTGGCAGAAGTTGAACACAACAGTAAGTTCACTTTTTTTATTGTATCTGTTTCAAATGCAAGAAATAAGGATTCAACACACTACTCTGTTTAGAATACGAATTGGCAGATGCGTATCACTAGTTATCAGCATGAAGGACACATTTTTTCATTGTCTGTTTATGTGAAATATGTAGAAGCCATCATTAAATTGTAGACCAACGCATGATTAAATACACAAAACAGCTTATATTATACATTCATAATTGTGTATTAGTTCTATCTTTATAGAGAACATTATACATTTAGAATCAGATTTTGAGACAGTGAGCGGCTGGGAAAGTCACACCACCATGGGGCACAAACAGTTGCTGACGTGATGTTTTCTTCATTCTCAGGCATTCCATAAGGAGGGTCAGGAACTCACGCTTGGGACCACCATTGTCCCCTCCATCCTCAGTGTGTCCCTCATCATCAGTGAACTTAACTGACATCTCATGAAAGGGATCGAATGAGGCACCTTTGAAGCCGCGGATTGCTCCATCGCACACACTGGCTCTATTAATATTGAACCTGCTGCAAGATGTATTTGTTATTTTTGCAGAGAGTTCTGCAACAATGTGTGCCGCAGTCAGGTATTCTGTGCTGGGAAAGACAAAGTGATGTATTGTAATATTAAATGATGAAGCTAGTAATAAGATTTACAGAATAGAATAGAAAAATTAAGTGGTAATAGTAACAATTAATACCTTTGCTCCATTGTGTCTTCTGGCTCAGACTGGCTATCAATAATGATAAGTGCATACACAGTTGTGTAGTTGCTGCAGTGAGAAGACAGTTGAATAATTACTTTCAAATACCTAATATATGCATGACAGTCATATTTACAAAAGGATGTCGATCCTCTTCCTGTTTTTTCAATACATTGGGTTCTAAACTGACAACAGCACTTTTGTCATACTCCTGCACAATCCTTGTAAACATTTGAAATGGATGCAACAAAAAATATCTGATCTTTGAAAAATATTTGTGGGTGTTTTTTGTATTGTCTTCACTAAGATGTCAGATGTTGTGGGTGTCATTTGGAAATGTATAAAAGTATAATTGTTCTGCTTCCTGGCAATGTTACCCACTGTGATTGGAGGCTATACAAACAAACAAATGTAAAATAAAGATACACAGCAAACAACTGTGTCACGATGCAACTGTCAACCTCGTTTACCTGTAGAAGTGGTTCTGACCCGGGGCAGACTGGACCTCTTCCTGGAATGGGGTTGGTGCTCCATCCTATTTTTACCCAGGAAATAAGTGCACACAAAGGTATTTATTGATTTCATGTTCACAAATTCAAACCTACATGGTATAATTACATTTGTAATTAGTCTTACCTGATCAGACGCTGGTTGTGGGTGCCTGAGAGGTCTGATAAAGGTTAACAACAAATATATTCAAACTACTGTACTGTTAAAACATTCTGCTTCTTGTGGCACAAAATAATATGTTGACAATGTTTTATTTTACCCTGCAAACTGTTGTCCATTCGTGGAGTGCTCACTTTTGGAACATTTGGAATGTCCCACACCTGCATACAACACACAAATGACTGACTGAAATAAAATAAATTCACTTTAATTAAGAATAAATGCCACGATAAATCCAAACTGACCAAGGTACATTATATTGTTGACCGTCCTTTAACTCTCACATTAGGATTTACATTGAAGCACAATAAACCAACTCCTCTCTGCACCTATAATATATCTATATGATGTCAAGAGTTACATTTAGGTGCACAGACAGTGCTGTCTCTTGACTTGCAAGCTCTTTCACCAAACAAGCTAACGCTAGCTGGGTAAATATGACGCTCTTTGTATCAAAACAAAACTTACCTTTTTATATATCGTCTTTTTCCACTTCGATCAACTTCGTTTCCTCCGGCTTCAATTTGCAGCACTCTTGTTCGTTCCCTCTATGTCTTCCGGAATGTTTTTTTTTTGTATGTGTTTTGGGATTTGTATGTGCTTTGGATTTTGCATGTCGTTTTGGTATTTGCAGCGTTTTTTTGTTGCGTTTATTTTCGGGGTTTGTGTGTTGTATTTAGTTTGCATCATTTCTGTAAATGCAGCGTTTTTTGGTTGTATTTGTTTTCAGGATTTGTTTGTTTTTCATTTCAGGATTTGCAGCTGTTTCCTGCTAATGTATTTGTTTTTGGCCGTTGTTCCGCGTTTGCACCTGCCGGCCACCGTACGGAACACATCAGCAATGGCGCGGGGTACGCGGAGGTGAGCAGCAGATGTGGGGAGAGGCGGGGCTATTGCGCAATCATTATCAGAAAATGATCGTATAGGGCGCACACACGGAGCCGTTGGACCCCCCAGAGCGTTGCGTATGCCATTCTATCCACCTTGGGACCCGTTATCGTTTCCTCAGTCGTTTAGTGCCGTATTCGGTCGTCCTCGTATGGCCGAATGGTCTATATGACACTAAACAGTAACGCAAACGGCCGTTTTCGTCCTCGTGTGGCCGGGTGAGAGACTGATAACTACAGCTCAGGTGAGGTAAAGGACTCTCCGAGTGTTTAGATAGTTAACTTAGTCTAAGTTATCTCTGTGGGTCTCGAAGGGTTTGGTCACCATTTATGTAAACACATATTTCCATTTGAGGGGGGAGTGATTGGTAAAATATGCATGAATAATACAAAAAAAATGTTAACTAGGTGAAAAAAGGTAAGATAAACTTGTTGAGAGCACAGACACACTCACAACTATAAATGAACCAAAAACAAATAAATAAACAAGTTTCAATGTTTTTTCATATTGGATATGGTATGTTATTGGTTATGGCCATGTTTTTATGATTATTTAAATGTATACAGTTCTGTTTCATATGGGTGTAGTCTCTTTATTTCCCCCTCAAAATGCACCAGATTGATGCATTTAAGTCCAACATTTAAAACAAATCTTACCGGGGGAGCATGCCCCCGACCCCCCTATAGGATTTGAGGTCCACCTCCACTTAAAATATGTTCACATAGGTTCCTAAATAGATTTGCACATTTTTTTAAATAGTAACCCATGTCCATATGTTTATTTTTGGGTAGTAGATTTAGAGGGCTATCACTATGGGCAGCAACGCTGTCAAAATTGACAAATAAAACTGGTAGTGGCCTGGCTGGGTGTATAATTCCCGGCCTGACTTATTGTCCCAGTCCGGCCCTGGATCCGGCTCACCAAGAAGAGCCGGAATTTCCATCACTAGTGTTCAGAGGATGAAGCACTCACGGCATTTCGTGTTATAGTCACGAAATATAATCTATTGATTCGACACAGAGCGATTTTGAAAGCAATGTATTTCTACTGGTAGTATGTTTCGTCCCTAAACCAAATGTAACTTGCTCTATCGAAATCAGTCACATTGACCCGAAGACACATTTTCGTTTGTATTACTGGTCTGGGGGAAGCTCGTGAGTGTGTGTGTATTTTTGCGTTTGTATACCGGGGAAACACTCATAAGAAACACCGGCTGTTGTTTTGCTTGCTGTGATGTTACATTAGTCCGTTCTCTGCTTGTAATTATGCCGAAGCTTCAAAGTTGTATTTATCATCTGAATTTGCCGAAACAAGTTTAATATTCTGAAAGCCAATACTTTGTTTATTTGAAAACAGATGAAAACAAACTGTCTTTTATATAAAATTGAAGTATTATACAAGTAAAACTACATTTTGCTTTAATCCCATGTAATTTTAGAATGAACACAGTCTTCCTTTGAAGATGTATAAGTCAGGTGTCTTGAGTAGTCAAAATTACCTTGTGGATTTACTCCAGGTGGAACTAAAGTCTGATTTAACCAGTGGCGAACCGTGTCTATCACAACTGGACCTTCTGTAGACACGCACAACCCCCGCAACAACTTCATCTTCACCTGTTGCACTTGTCATTTCAACGTTAAAAACAATAAAACGGCATGAATTGCTTCGTCGCATTCATCTAGATCAGGGGTGCCCAAACTTTTTTGAACCGAGAGCTACTTTTAAAGTTGCCAGTCTGCCGAGATCTACCAGTCCAAATAGAGAGGCGTAGCCATTACTGACAGCCTACTACCAGGTAAATACACACTTCTACTTGTAGAAAACTGACCTTTGTACGATTAATACTTCATAAAATACTGCAGATCCTTTATCTTACCTCTTTCTAATCTACACACATACAAGTATTTAACTGAAGTTACACAACAGTGTTGTTGATACAGAGTTGGAGTTTATTCACACGTCACTACAGTGGGTAATGTTTTCAAGAAACATTGAACAGTGCTGCCACATATGACACAGGGAAAAAAGAAAATACTCTGAACCCTTTCTTTGCCATTATATAAAAATAGTGTTGCTACAAAAGTATAAATTAGGCTTACTAATAAGACAACTCAGATCTGAAGCTGCACAGGAATCTGCTGCAACAGTGCAATAAAAAAGACAAAATTAATAGAATCAAACCCTTTTTTATGCATTTTAGTAGAGTATAAAAAGAAATGCCTTTTAAAATAGGATGCAAGCAACACTAGTTTCTTAACCTGAATTGATAATAGACTATAATCAATTTAAACAGAACAGATCTTAATGTTTGCATTCTTATACCATTTTGTACAATAATTATAATGAATAAGTTCAAAAAAACCTGTTGAAATGCTACTGTTATTTTTACTGTCCCCCAAAAGCGCATCGGCAGCCTCCAGGAATGCTTCTTTCACAACTTCGCCGTCTTTGAAAGACTTCATGTGTTTCTCAAGAACGTGACTGACACGATAAGATGCTCTGGTAGCAGCCTTGCTCTTGTTGATGGGCCTGGTGAAAATGGACTGCTGTGCATTTAGCTGTCCTTTCAGGCCCCTCCCCTTTTGGGAGCGTGGGGCAGAATCAGGAGGGAATTCCGTCTCGTAGCGTTTGTGCACTGTTTTGAAATGCCGCTCCTAAATTACCCTTCTTCGATAAAGCCACGCTCGCATTGCAGATGAGACAGATGGACTTTGAATTGGAATAGATACAAAAATATTCATCCTCCCACTCGGAGTGAAAATTATAT
Source organism: Gymnodraco acuticeps (assembly GCF_902827175.1). Lineage (NCBI taxonomy): Eukaryota > Metazoa > Chordata > Actinopteri > Perciformes > Bathydraconidae > Gymnodraco > Gymnodraco acuticeps. Next base: position 303,253 of record NW_022992062.1, read on the forward strand.
ATTTTGGGCTTTTTTGCTTCTGCCATAATTGCGGTCTTGTGTGTGTGGACTGTCACTCCTGTTGCCACGGACAACGTCAGCGAAATACTGCCCACCAGCCACGCCCCGACACATGGGGTCACGCTGGCCAATCACAAAGCTTTGATGCGTTCATGTGCATTATTCTGCACAGGAAGATTATGTTACAGGACATTAACGATACAACAGAATGTTGCTGTTCTATTTTTAGACACATCTCGCGATCGACTGGGAATCTCCCCGCGATCGACTGGTTGGGCACCCCTGATCTAGATCCTCTGTCTCGAGCCAGTTAACTAGCGGGCCTTCTAGAATACCCTGGAACCGAGGGGAACTCTGAAAGAATACGCCCATTGGCTACAAATCAATATATGATTGGTTGATCAAACTGTCAGTCCAAACGTACGCTCTCATTCAGTCCAACGGCCAGGGGATTCTATCAAGGATGTAGAATACCTTGGTTGAAGGATATTCTACCCAGAGACCCAGAACAAGATCTGATTGGTTGCTTTCTTTTCTAACACAAAACCACTGAAATGCGTAGTGCATGGTCCGAGAAGGACAAACAAATCAACGTAACACTGTAATATTGCAGATCATCAACACAGATACGATTCTCATTTAATATACATTTTATTTATATAATTAAATCGATTTTTTGTTTGTTTTATCTGAGTGTTCCAGGGTATTCTCTGAATACCTTGAAGGCCCTGAGGGTTCGCCACTGGATTTAACACTCGATTATAATTCACATCATTCATCCACATCTGTGAAGTAACTAAAGGTATTAAATACATGTAGTGGAGGAAAAGTACACCATTTACCTCTGACTTATGTTCACTTCCAACATAAAAGTACCTCAAAAATAGTAATCAATAATGTATTGAAAAGTTATTTGGCTGATTGTTTTATATTGGCTCAGACAGGTTATATGGGATGCCCAGTCTGTCACGGTTTGTGCAGGAAGCAGGACCCAAATGCAGACTTAAGTGACAAAATAATTCCTTTATTTCAAGGCTACAAATATCTAGACACAGAACAGAACACTCACCGCAGAATAACTCAAAACACAAGACGAACCGACAAAGACAGAAAAACCAGAACTTAAATACACCCAGGACTAATCAAACAAACACGAGACAGGTGAGGAGGTAGGAGAAAACACAGAGGCACCAGGTGAACACAATCGGGTAATCAGGGAGGGGAAACAGACAGAAAGCAACAGGCAGGAAACGGGGGTGAAGAATTTACAAAATAAAACAGGAAACCCAAAGATAGAAAAATACAAGACAAAACAACAACACAGACAGATCGTGACCAGGGGCACAGCAGAGGACCAGGAAGGGGTCTCGGGCGGACGGCCCGGGGGCAAGGCAGAGGACCAGGAAGGGGTCTCGGGCGGACGGCCCGGGGGCAAGGCAGAGTCCAAAATGGGGTTTATGGAGGGGCGAAGGCCACCGCGGGTGAACTCAGGGGGCCGAGCATGAGGGCGAGGACTGCGGCCGGAAAAGTCAGGGGGCCGAGCATGAGGGCGAGGACCGCGGCCGGAAGAGTCAGGGGGCCGGGCCCGAGGGCGAGGACCGCGGCAGGAAGAGTCAGGGGGCCGGGATCGAGGGCGAAGACCGCGGCTCTCAGGGGGCCGGGCTCGAGGGCGAAGACTGCGGCTCTCAGAGGGCCGGGCAGGACCCGGTGTCGGAGCTGGTGGGACAGGCCTCGGCAGGATCCCCCACGGAAGAGGACCAGGACACGGGATTTGCAGGATCCCCGGCAGGAGAGCAGTCGGCGGGGCCTCCAACGGCACAGTACATGGGATTGGCAGGACCCCCGGCAGAAGAGTAGACGGCGGGACCTCCAACGAGACAGGACAAAGGGTTGGCAGGACCCCCGGCAGGAGAGTAGTCGGCGGGGCCTCCAACAGCACAGGACAAAGGGTTGGCAGGACCCCCGGCAGGAGAGTAGACGGCGGGACCTCCAACGGGACAGACATACGATTGGTAGGACCCCCGGCAGAGGAGTAGTCGACGGGGCCTCCAACGGGACAGGACATGGAGTTGGCAGGACCCCCAGCGGAACCTCCAACGGACCAGGACATTGGGTAGGGACTTGAGACATGACTCGAGAGGGGAACCAAGGGGGAACTCGAGACGTGACTCGAGAGGGAACTCGAGAGGAGACTCGAGAGGGGAACCAAGGGGGAACTCGAGAGGGGACTTGAGAGGAGACTCGAGAGGGGAACTAGAGAGGGGACTAGAGCGGGGACTAGAGGAGGGACTAGAGGAGGGAACTCGAGAGGGGACTGGAGAGGGGACTCGAGAGGGGACTGGAGAGGGGACTCGAGAGGGGACTCGAGAAGGGATTTGAGAGGGGACTCGAGAAGGGATTTGAGAGGAGACTGGAGAGGGGACCCGAGAGGGGACCCGAGAGGAGACTGGAGAGGGGACTCGAGAAGGGATTTTAGAGGAGACTGGAGAGGGGACCCGAGAGGGGACCCGAGAGGGAACCCGAGAGGGAACTCGAGAGGGGACTCGAGAGGGAACTCGAGAGGGGAACTCGAGAGGGAACTCGAGAGGGAACTCGAGAGGGGACTCGAGAGGGAACTCGAGAGGGGACTCGAGAGGGAACTCGAGAGGGAACTCGAGAGGGGACTCGGGTAGGAACTTTAGAGGGGACTTGAGTCGGTCGGTACGCCGACAGGACACAGGGAGCTGGCGTCGTCTGGGGAGCCAGCAGGAGACGAGGTGCTGGAGTCGGCCGGTACGCCGACAAGACTCGGGGCGCTGGCGTCGGCTGGGGAGCCAGCAGGAGACGAGGTGCTGGAGTCGGCCGGTACGCCGACAAGACTCGGGGAGCTGGCGTCGGCTGGGGAGCCAGCCCTGTAGCCGAAACTGGAGTCGAGCCCATGGCTTCTGGGGCCGGTACTGAAGCCGGAACCATGGCTGCGGGGGTCGGAACTGGAGCCGGAACCATGACTGCTGGGCAAGGAACCGGAACACGGATCCATGGCTGTGTGGGGTGGTACTGGAGCACGGTACCATGGCTATGTGGGATGGTACTGGAGCACGGAACCATGGCTGCTGGGTCCGGCACTGGAGCCGGAACCATGGCGGTTGGGGCCTGTAATGGAGCCGGAACCATGGCTGCTGGGGCTCGGGCTGCTAGCCTGGCCTTGCGACGACTCCTCTTAGCAGCATCCTGAATACTCCGTGGACCTCCATAAGCCTGACGAGTTCCGGAATACGACTCCTGGACAGGAGCAGGAACTGGGGCAGAAGCACTGGCTGACTCCAGACGGACCACACCGAGACGTTTGTAGTCAGCAGGCTGGAAATCACACACCCAGAGGAAGTTCAAAATCCAGCCAGGCAAGAACTTCACCAAGTCTGGTTTCTCCATAGCCAACCGGTGCGCCTCTACCAGAGCGGCCTCCCTCTGCCGAACACTGGACGCTCCACTCCACCAATCACAGCAGCAAGCCAAACCAAAGGAAAAATGCTGTAGCTCCACCTCAAATGGATCATCTGCTGGGTCCATTTCTGGTCGGTTCGTTCTGTCACAGTTTGTGTGGGAAACAGGACCCAAATGCAGACTTAAGTGACAAAAGAATTCCTTTATTTCAAGGCTACAAATATCTAGACACAGAACAGAACACTCACCGCAGAATAACTCAAAACACAAGACGAACCGACAAAGACAGACGGAAAAACCAGAACTTAAATACACCCAGGACTAATCAAACAAACACGAGACAGGTGAGGAGGGAGGAGAAAACACAGAGGCACCAGGTGAACACAATCGGGTAATCAGGGAGGGAAACAGACAGAAAGCAACAGGCAGGAAACGGGGGTGAAGAATTTACAAAATAAAACAGGAAACCCAAAGATAGAAAAAGACAAGACAAAACAACAACACAAACAGATCGTGACACAGTCTACGTACAGGTCACTCCTTTTGAAATATTAAACTTAGTTTTCATTTCTTTAATTTTTCATCCTCGTGTAGAATGCTATCACGAAACACACATTTGGTTGTTTATAGCATAAAGAACATCTGATTTAATGTGAGGTAGGGAAATAATCATTTGAGTATGTGTATATAAATATGTAATTTACAACAGCTGTAAGCTGCTTGAAAAGCTGGAAAATGCACCTTGAAAATGCTTGAAAAGTGCTTGAATTTGACTTTGGAAAAGGTGTAAGAACCCTGCCTGCTGGAAGTCAGGAGCGTTCAGGGGCTTTCTGACAAGAGGGTGGACGAAGGGTCGTCTACCCTCGAGTCGTCTACCCTCCCAGACACCGGGAGAGGCAGCTGAAGGGGCGGTTCAAGACAGCGAAGGGGAAGAACACCTCCTGTCCTGGGAAGGAGAGTCTCCAAATATTCCTGTTTCCTATACTAAATATTTGCTGCCTATTAACCCTCACTGTCCTCTCCGTGACTCAGCTGTCTTCTCGGGCTGAACTCGGGCCCTGCAACATGGCCCAGCGCCAGCCGCCTGGTAGAGGCCATTTGCAGCCAGCTCTGCCGTCTCCACCCCGCGGCCACGCGGTTCGGAGGGATCATGAGGACTCGGTGGTCCCTCATCCTCACGGACTACGTGGCCATTAGAGAGGCAGTGCTGGCCAGCCCGAGGTTGATGGCTCAGACCGACATTCAGCTCTTTGAGCTCAACCAGAGGACCCTGTCCCAGTGGTGAGTTTAACCAGCAGCTTTGTTGGTGGTTTTGTAATCCGTACTGGGGTTTCTCTTTCCGTAAAAACATCTGCCTGGGTTTGTCTTACAGGTTCTCTCGGCGCCAGAAAGAGAGGGGGGGTGTCTGTGCTGCTGCAGGGAGCTGGCGTCGTCCCTGCAGTAGCTGTGGCTTTCCAGCCTCTCCCGCCAGCGAAAGGGCTGTCCTTTGTACAGGTGGGACAAGGACAGCCCTTCCATTACAACATCCCAGAGGTGCCGGGACCTTCAGGGGTGGGTCTGCCTGCCTCATCTGGCCACACCCCCCCTCCTCCTCCTCCCCCTCCTTCTCCTCCCCCTCCTCCTCCTCTTCGGACACTGCTCCCGGCTGTCCCTCTCATGGCTGCTGCCCCTCCTCCTCCTCTTCGATTACTGCTCCCGGCTGGCCCTCTCATGGCTGCCCCTGCTGCTCAGCCTCCTCCTCTCCGTGTGCCGAAGACAACGGCCTACAGGAAGAGGAAGGCGGCAGAGGCTGATGCTGCAAGGGGTGGGCCGTCGCCCTGGAGCAAAGCCCGTCAGCAGACGGGTCAGTACACCTGCAGCAAGTGTGGCCAGGCCAAGAGGATCGACACTGGCCACACTCGCATTGCAGGTGTGTCTTACTGCGCGGCTGCCGGCGGGAAAACTGTGGAGGAATGGAGGGAGGAGATGAAAAGACTCAAAAGGGACCCAGAGGGGGGGGAATGATGGCTCTTTTTTCTTTAATTGTCTTTTGTCTTTATTTATTTAAATCTATTTTTAAAATAAAACTCTGAACTGAACTTTGTGTGGAAACTTTATTTAGAATTCATTACACAACGTCTGATATTTGACTGCAACACGGGTCAATAAAACACAACATGGTGCATAAATAAGCACAGTAGAGATGATGAGATGATACACACACATATATGTATATATATATATGTATGTATGTAGTATATATATATATGTTGCCACTCAATTATGATGCATGTTAGATTTGATATATATATCAAATATAACATGCATCATAATACAGCTCTGTAGAACAAACCTTTCTTTAATCAAATCAGTTTTATTTATTCAGATGTTATCTCACTGCACTTTACAGATACTCTTTGTAGTTTATCATCATTTACCAAAACCCCCTGTCTGAGAGGGGAGCTCTTCCTCATCTCTGCCACAGCTGGGGATCGAACGGCCGACCTTCTGCTCCGCGGAGAGGGCCCACTTTCCTCTCCTTGCCCCCCTCCTTTCACAGAGAAGAATGGGCAGTATCCTCCACCGGGTGGATTCAATCGTTCGCCAATGGGAGGCGGATAAAGGTCCAAATCAGAGAATCAAACTTTTGGCGTCCAATCAGTGAGGCGGATTTCTTTCCAAATTCTCTCCTCCGTCCGCCATTGTTTCGACCTGGCATTCTACTGAGTGACTTCAATCAAGCGACACTGTGAGTAAAATGTGCATTAATTATTAGCAAATACACGTGTAAACACTGTTACAAAGACACTTCTATGTCCGACATTAGTCATACTGAGTTAGCCGTGGTGTTTGTACGGTATCCATACTTTGTGAACCGCTGATGAACTGCTGTGTGTGTTCACCTTTAGCTAGCGGCTAGTGGGACGCTACGGAGCCCAGCTATCCGCCCTCTGAAGCTTTTAGAGCCAACAGGGGGAGGAGAATGTCCCGCTAACGCTGTGTGTGTGTGTGTGTGTGTGTGTGTGTGTGTGTGTGTGTGTGTGTGTGTGTGTGTGTGTGTGTGTGGTGTGTGTGTGTGTGTGTGTGTGTGTGTGTGTGTGTGTGTGTGTGTGTGTGTGTGTGTGTGTGTGGTGTGTGTGTGTGTGTGTGTGTGTGTGTGTGTGTGTGTGTGGTGTGTGTGTGTGTGTGTGTGTGTGTGTGTGTGTGTGTGTGTGTGTGTGTGTGTGTGTGTGTGTGTGTGGGTGTGTGTGTGTGTGTGTGTGTGTGTGTGTGTGTGTGTGTGTGTGTGTGTGTGTGTGTGTGTGTGTGTGTGTGTGTGTGTGTGTGTGTGTGTGTGTGTGTGTGTGTGTGTGTGACATTAGCGGGACGCTACGGAGCTCAGGTATCCGCCCTCTGAAGCTCTTAGGGCCGACAGGGGGAGGACAATACAACGCTGTGTGTATTTATCGCTAAGCTAGCTGGACGCTACGGTTCAGGTATCCTTGCTCTGAGGCATTTATGGTGGACAGGTTGAGGAGGATGTACCGCTCCTGTGTGTGTGTACTAACGGAGCTCCGATGAGAGGGCTCTGATTATAGTTTTAATCCTCTGTCAAACTGCATGTTTTCTGCTATATTTGACGAGAGATAAAATGATTTTCTGCCACAGGAGTTTGACAGAGAATAACTGAAAAAGTACACAGTAAAATAACTTCATAGTAGCCTACTTGTGGTAGAAGTCCAACTAGTACTGACTCCAACAGTAAAGTACTTCATTGTATTTGTGGTAGTGGTCTAACTGAGTCCAACTCTGTGTAGATGGAACATCCAGTATTTCGGAGGGCCCCTAACGGGACTCTCCTCTTAAAGGCCACGGCCGAAGCCAGCACCCTCGCCCCCCGGCGAGCAGCCGGCCAAGCCCTGTACAGGGCAAAGAAGCCCGAGGAGGTGGACGCGGAGGCCTGGGCCCACGTCTCCTCCGAGGGTGGCTCCACCGCCAACGCCACCCTCGTCCTGAGCCGGTGGAAGGTCCAGTTCGGCCAGTACCAGGGAAAGATCTTCCACTGGCTCCTGGAGAACGACGTGGGCTACGCCATTAATCTGGTTGCCTCCCACCAGAAGGAGCGAGAGAGGACAGGGTCTCAGTCCCCGCTGATGGCCAACAAGGTGGAGTACTTCAGTCTGATTCACAATACCATTAAAAGAGTGACAACAGTTTTAACCTTATTTGTGAATTTACAGGACGCCTTCACCCGCTACTCCTCAGCGTACCCTGACTTTCTGGAGGCAGTCAGGTTCCACCGGGCGTTTGAGGAGGCGCGGGCCTGTCCCTCCTGCCTGGTCAGGAGGGACAGGCCCTTGTTGGCTTCGGGGACTTTAAATTTGAGACCCTGGACAGCCTGTACGAGTCTGTGGACCCCAAAAAAATCCGGTATGTCGTAATATCTATATATATATATATATATACATGTGGATTCTTATTCGGTTGATAAGAATCACGTGACAAATTGTCTGATTTTTGTAGATTTGTCAACTACCTCCGGAGGAAGATTCCCACACCCGGCTCGCAGATGGAGAACGCCATCTGCTACCAAGAGCCGAGACAGACAGAGACCTGCTGCTGTTGCTGCTGCTGCATCCACCACCACCAGCACAGTCTCTGTCTCTGGAACAGAGAGCGAGGACTGCATCAAAGTACGTGTGTTATTTTAAAGCTGTCTGAGTTTGACGTACCTGGATGACCTTTCTGAAGACACGTTGGTGTTTTTCATGCTGTGCATTCTAGATGTTGTTCTGTCTCATAGGCCTCTTGGTTCAGCGCTTGCGGCCTTCGTGTCCGGGCGGCGTTCTCTGTCTGCCGTGGAACTGCAGGCAAAGATCAAGAAGCTGGTGGTCCCTAAGCCTGCATTTCCAGGCAAGTCCAGCCTGAATGAAATGCACAGTTTAACCCTATTCGTATTTCTCATGTTCACTGTATATTTTCTTCTCACTCACGTTGCGATTACAGCCTCCCTCAGATCAGCTCTTCCCTCCAAGCCATCGGAGGAGCCTTCGGATGACGAGCTGATCAGGGCGGTAGTTGACATGGAGGAGTGTAAGTAAAAACTCAAGTAGCATTCATGCAACATGTTGTTGATAACTGAAAGTTTGACTTCCTTTTTGACCCTTCTCCCTTTATTTTGCTCTATAAATATGCCCGTACTCAGAAGGATATGACCTGGCAGGTCTGTTTGCTTTAATGAAAAACTATCCGCCTGTTGCAAGTCTCAAATCACCAAGCTTCACGCCGACCAATCGCCTGTCAGATCCTCACTAACGAGTGCTTGTAGAGTAAGCTCATCATCCTCTCCCTCGTAAACCTGCGTAACCCCTCCAACCGCTCGCTGCCTGCATCGCTCCCTCAACAAGTCTAATCTGGTGCCGTTGTTTTGTCTCGTCGTCACTTTCTCTCTTTAAACAACCTTCTGTGCTCCACTAGGTTTTAGTTTTCTGTGGCTCAATATTAACGCAACACACATCTAATTCTTTCATGTTAATGAAACATTTGTGTGTCTTTTTTATACCTCTGGGCTGTGGGAAACAGTATTTCAATCTTTCTGTGTGTACAAACATATTTTGAGATTGACATAAAGTTGACTTTGATTTCTCTTTAAGCCTCAGATGTACAGGCCCCTCTCCCGCTCCATCCACCTCCCGCCACCCCCTCCTCCGCACCACAGAAGGGGGCTGGTGTCTCTGCTGTGCTGGGCGAGCCCACGGACGAGGAGCTGCTGGAGGCCACGCAGGAACAGGACCACGCCCTGCGACCTCCAGCAGTAGTCCAGCCTGCACTAGCTCCCTCCTCGCTACCGCAGCCACGGCTTCCCCCGGAGCTGCTCCCGGACAGGAGGAGTTGCCGGGGCCAGCCTTCCTCCCTCCTCTGCCACGTGAGGTAAGACTGTCTGTCAAAGCAAACGCTGCTTATCTGCTGCCCTGGAGCGATGTCCTCAGATATAAGTGCCCTTTACGTTGCTCTGGTTCTCTCTCCAGCTGCTGCCCGTGTCCTGGCGGGCAGCTCTCACTGTGGAGCAGCAGCAGTGGATCGGTCGGGTGCTGTTCACCAGGGACCAGTGGGGGAGGCCGAGCCTCATCCCAGACTTGAATCTGTGGTGGAACCCCCCCCGAATCCCGGCCGATCTACCACCAGCCTCCCGCGTCCCCCGACCCCTTCTTTGCATGTCGGCTGTTTCTCTGGATGCCACACCGGATCTGGCGTCTGCAGCTGACATGCCCCCAGCCTTCATGCACCGGGTCCATGGTGAAGGCTGGGCTGTACAGGACCATCCGGAGGGTCCTGGACATCGACGGCTGGTATCTCATGGCCACCGAGTACCTGGAGTGCCTTCGATGCAAGAAGAAGGTCGGCGGGTGGTCACAGGGCATCATCAGGCAGCTGGCCCCCACCTACAGCCGCCAGTTCCCAGCAGTACTTACGTACAAGTCAGAGGAATTGACAACATACCGTATATATATATATATAAATGTGATGAAGGGAGCTGTATATAATGCTTGTTTTGTGTTTCTGCAGGCTGTCCTGTGACCATAGGGTGGTTACCCAGCTGAAGTCCCGCACTCTGGGCAACAGTGCCACTCAGTTGTGTAACACCCTGCGGGAGCAGCACTCAGACGCCTGGATGCGGAGAGCGATCCAGTACCTCGGCGTGTGCGAGCAGTTCCTGGCCTTGTGCAGCGTGAGGGGGCAGTTTCCACCACCGCCCACAATGCCCACTCTGCCCTCACCCATCTGGCTGCTGACGGTCTACGGCTACGACATAATGACGCGGCTGGATGAGTACAAGGCCAGGATCACGTCCACCTTCGGATCCATCCTGAAGATGGATTCCACCAAGAAGGTCAGTATAGTTTGGCACAATTTCATTTTTTTTCTTACAGCCGCCGTGTGTTTATGCGGTCACCTTTGAAATATCTCTCTCTCTCTGTCCAGGTGACGAAGAAGCTCGCCGGTATCGCTTCCGACACGGCCGCCTGGGTTACCAACGTTGGTAACGAGTACGGGCAGGTCCTCATCAGCGTCCCCACCTGCTCCGAGGGCGCAGAGGGCCTGTCCAGTATGGCGGCCGGACTGATGAGGCGGTACCGACTCGCCGAGGTACCACCCCGCCAGCTGATCTACGTGGATCGGGACTGCTGCAACAGAGACGGCGTGTCAAAGACAGCTGCCTTGTTTCAGGTCTGGCCTGTCAATACTAGTACTGATAATCATAGTAGAATTATAGCAATATTATTTATCTTACACAAAATGACTATTGACCAAAGACACACTAGATGTTGTTCAAGATAATTACAACATCATAAAAACAGAAAAAGAAAAATTGTACTTCAATAATCAGACAGACTTTTGTTTCCTTATCACAGGAGTGGGGACAGCTTGTGGTGAGACTGGACATCTGGCACCTGATGCGACGTTTCGCAGCAGGTGTCACCACAGAGAGCCACGAGCTGTACCCCGCCTTCATGAGGCAGCTGTCTCTGTGCATCTTCGAGGTGGACTCCGGAGATGCCCGCCGTCTCACTGAAGCCAAGCGGTCCCAGCTGGAGGGGAAGCACGGGATGGTCGGCCTGACCGACGCCGAGGTGATCCAGAAGATCACCAGGGAGGAGTGGAGGCTCCACTGCCGTCGTCGGACGCGTGGGGCGGAAGAGACGGCGCTCCTGATCCAGGAGCTCCTCTAAACCTTCGGCGGTACGGCAGGACGCGACAACCTGGACATCCCGTTGCTCGACCCTCTCCGCATCCAGGACATATGGAGTACGCAGAGGCCCCACCTCAGCTGCATCCAGGACCCACCTGGCGTGCAGCTGTACAGGCAGACCGGCAGGCTGACAAAGGGCGGAGTCATCCTGCCGGTGTATCGCTACGCGAGGGGCTCCACGTCTTTGGAGTCCTTCCACCGGTTCATCCCAGGTACAGCTTGTGATAAAGTCTATCATGAATTCACATTTCACGCAAATGTCAATTCATTTCTGATCTGATACCTGCTTCCTCAGGAACGCAGGCGAGTGCCAAGCACTTCCAGGCGTTCCTGGTCCATGGACTGGTGAGGTGGAATGAGGACCGCGCAGCGGCAGCTTCGGGAGAGGTGGAGCCTCTGCACTCCTACAGTGGCCACCTCAAGCACGCCCTTAACCAGAAGAGCCAAAGGGTGCTTGGCCGTCAGCTGGTTAAGGACTTCACCAAGCCTGCCGAGTACACAGGTGAGTGATGTGAAAACCCTATTCACTTTATTCAGACATCATAACTGTGAGGAAAAGGAGCATTTTGCAAATCCTTTGCTTCCTGTCTTTTTTCCGCGTGACAGGGGAGCTCATCGGGGTGGAGTTCCTGTACAGGCAGACAGGCAAAGTGCTTGAGGACGTCAGCTTGGACCCCGACATTCCGGACGAGGCTGTTTCCATCCAGTCGCTGGAGGAGGTGGACGAGGGTATCGAGGAAGACGTGGAGGACCCGACCGTCTTCCAGCCAGATATCCCCTCCACCAGCACAGCAGCCCGGTCGGGTGATCCGGCTGACGCACCCAGGTCTGAGCCATCCGGCCCGGCCGCCCCTCACCAACCTGACCCTCCCGAGGCCCCTGAGGCTCCTGCTCAGCAGTCCTCCTCAGACTCTGAGGTAAGTTCACTAACACACTGCTACTACTGATAATGATAACAATAATAATTATATGTATTCAAGACTCCACAGCAGCACTTCTCTCCTCCTCCCTCCTTCCTTTTCTCCTCAGGAGGAGATGCAGGGTCCTGATGGCCAGCCAGGATACCAGCATGTCCTGAAGCTGGCCAAGGCCCTGCTGGAAGCCAGGAGCCTTCAGGGGCTTTCTGACAAGAGGGTGGACGAACTCATGGCCCTCTGGCAACGCCTGCCCGAGCCGGACAGGCGACGGGTCGTCTACCCTCCCAGACACCGGGAGAGGCAGCTGAAGGGGCGGTTCAAGACAGCGAGGGGGAAGAACACCTCCTGACCTGGGAAGGAGAGTCTCCAACGGTAAGACTCGCTTAAAATATTCCTGTTTTCTGCCCTCACTGTCCTCCCCGTGACTCAGCTGTCTTCTCGGGTTTGTCTTACAGGTTCTCTCGGCGCCAGAAAGAGAGGGGGGTGTCTGTGCTGCTGCAGGGAACTGGCGTCGTCCCTCTAGCAGCTGTGGCTGTCCAGCCTCTCCCGCCAGCGAAAGGGCTGTCCTTTGTACAGGTGGGACAAGGACAGCCCTTCCATTACAACATCCCGGAGGTGCCGGGTCCTTCAGGGGTGGGTCTTTCTGCCTCATCTGGCCACACCCCCCCTCCTCCTCCTCCTCGGACACTGCTCCCGGCTGGCCCTCTCATGGCTGCCGCCCCTCCTCCTCCTCCTCCTCCTCCTCCTCCTCTTCGGACACTGCTCCCGGCTGTCCCTCTCATGGCTGCTGCCCCTCCTCCTCCTCTTCGATTACTGCTCCCGGCTGGCCCTCTCATGGCTGCCCCTGCTGCTCAGCCTCCTCCTCTCCGTGTGCCGAAGACAATGGCCTACAGGAAGAGGAATGCGGCAGAGGCTGATGCTGCAAGGGGTGGGCCGTCGCCCTGGAGCAAAGCCCGTCAGCAGACGGGTCAGTACACCTGCAGCAAGTGTGGCCAGGCCAAGAGGATCGACACTGGCCACACTCGCATTGCAGGTGTGTCTTACTGCGCGGCTGCCGGCGGGAAAACTGTGGAGGAATGGAGGGAGGAGATGAAAAGACTCAAAAGGGACCCAGAGGGGGGGGAATGATGGCTCTTTTTTCTTTAATTGTCTTTTGTCTTTATTTATTTAAATCTATTTTAAAATAAAATTGAACTGAACTTTGTGTGGAAACTTTATTTAGAATTCATTACACAACGTCTGATATTTGACTGCAACACGGGTCAATAAAACACAACATGGTGCATAAGCACAGCAGAGATGATGAGATGATACACACACATATATATATATGTATAATAGGGGTGTAACGGTATCCGTATTCGTCCCGTACCGTCACGGTTCGGACGTCACGGTTCGGCACACGCAGTCACACGACGAATACGCCTTTTTTTTATGAGTGGGAAAAAAGTCTGTCATTCAGGGCAGTATCCACTACACTATATATAATCCAGGGGGCGGTATTGCGCCTAAAAGCTGTTTGCCAGCCGCCCTTAAACAACAAATGAAGAACAAGAAGAAACAACAACAAAACGAACAAAATACAAGAAGAAGAAAAGTTAGTATGGCGATTTCAGATAACACACAGGAGCTAGAACCCACCTGCTTCTTTTAAATCAGCTGTGTGGGAACATTTCGGGTTCCCTGTGGACTACAATAACGATGGAGTGTACGAGTGGTGGATCGGACGAGGACGGTGTGTCGCCGTTGTTCTACAGTGGTGCGGTATGCTAATGGTAACACATGCCAAACATGCTAAATCATATCAGAAGGCATCACCCAGATTTGCCAATCACCGGAGCCCGGCGAAAAGACAGCAGCAGTTCAACAGCTGATCCCCGCTGTTTTTATAAACCAATAGAAATGAAAGCCGTGAGACCAAAATAAATAACGGAAGCTTTTGGCATATGTTTTTCAACGACTTTGCGCTTTTGAAACACTTTCTTATTATTATGATGTCATATTTTCAAGACATTCTTTTTAGCTTTACAGCTTGATGAAACCTTTTTGTTTGACATCAGCCATTATAGATAATATGGCCATCTGAGTGTGTGTGGTACTGTGTATGGTTTGTTTTTAACTGTTTAATACAGTTCATTATTAAAAAAAGAGTTCTTTATTTTTAAACTGAAACTTGCACTACTGTTCAATCATAAATAACAACAAACCTGGAATTATGCATTTGGGACTTTTTTTTGCTTTTTCTTGTTGTACCGAACCGTGACCTCCAAACCGAGGTACGAACCAAACCGTGACTTCTGTGAACCGTTACACCCCTAATGTATATACACTGAACAAAAATATAAACGCAACACTTTTGTTTTTGCTCCCATTTTTCATGAGATGAACTCAAAGATCTGAAACATTTTCTATATACACAAAATAACCATTTCTCTCAAATATTGTTCAAAAATCTGCAAAAATCTGTGATAGTGAGCACTTCTCCTTTGCCGAGATAATCCATCCCACCTCACAGGTGTGGCATATCAAGATGCTGATTAGACAGCATGATTATTGCACAGGTGTGCCTTAGGCTGGCCACAATAAAAGGCCACTCTGAAACGTGCAGTTTTCCTTTATTTGGGGGGTCTGGGGGGGTCCGAAATCCAGTCAGTATCTGGTGTGAGGGGTAGGATTAGGGGTAGGGTTAGGGTTAGGGTAATGTTGTGAATTGAGTGGCCCATGGTGGTGGTGGGGTTATGGTATGGGCAGGCGTATGTTATGGATGACGAACACAGATCACTCAATTCACAACATTACCCTAACCCTACCCCTAACCCTAATCCTAACCCTAACCCTAATCCTAACCCTAATCCTACCCCTCACACCAGATACTGACTGGATTTCGGACCCCCCCAGACCCCCCCAAATAAAGGAAAACTGCACGTTTCAGAGTGGCCTTTTATTGTGGCCAGCCTAAGGCACACCTGTGCAATAATCATGCTGTCTAATCAGCATCTTGATATGCCACACCTGTGAGGTGGGATGGATTATCTCGGCAAAGGAGAAGTGCTCACTATCACAGATTTTTTCAGATTTGTGAACAATATTTGAGAGAAATGGTTATTTTGTGTATATAGAAAATGTTTTAGATCTTTGAGTTCATCTCATGAAAAATGGGAGCAAAAACAAAAGTGTTGCGTTTATATTTTTGTTCAGTGTATATATGTATGTGTATCATCTCATCATCTCCTATATGTATATATATATGTATGTATGTAGTATATATATATATGTTGCCACTCAATTATGATGCATGTTATATTTGATATATATATCAAATATAACATGCATCATAATACAGCTCTGTAGAACAAACCTTTCTTTAATCAGATCAGTTTTATTTATTCAGATGTTATCTCACTGCACTTTACAGATACTCTTTGTAGTTTATCATCATCATTGACCAAAACCCCCTGTCTGAGAGGGGAGCTCTTCCTCATCTCTGCCACAGCTGGGGATCGAACGGCCGACCTTCTGCTCCGCGGAGCAGGGCCCACTTTCCTCTCCTTGCCCCCCTCCTTTCACAGAGAAGAATGGGCAGTATCCTCCACCGGGTGGATTCAATCGTTCGCCAATGGGAGGCGGATAAAGGTCCAAATCAGAGAATCAAACTTTTGGCGTCCAATCAGTGAGGCGGATTTCTTTCCAAATTCTCTCCTCCGTCCGCCATTGTTTCGACCTGGCATTCTACTGAGTGACTTCAATCAAGCGACACTGTGAGTAAAATGTGCATTAATTATTAGCAAATACACGTGTAAACACTGTTACAAAGACACTTCTATGTCCGACATTAGTCATACTGAGTTAGCCGTGGTGTTTGTACGGTATCCATACTTTGTGAACCGCTGATGAACTGCTGTGTGTGTTTACCTTTAGCTAGCGGGACGCTACGGAGCCCAGCTATCCGCCCTCTGAAGCTTTTAGAGCCGACAGGGGGAGGACAATGTCCCGCTAACGCTGTGTGTGTGTGTTTCACATTAGCGGGACGCTACGGAGTTCCGGTATCCGCCCTCTGAAGCTTTTAGGGCCGACAGGGGGAGGAGAATACAACGCTGTGTGTATTTATCGCTAAGCTAACGGCTAAGCTAGCTGGACGCTACGTTTCAGGTATCCGTCCTCTGAGGCATTTATTGCGGACAGGTTGAGGAGGATGTCCCGCTCCTGTGTGTGTGTAACGGAGCTCAGATGAGAGGGCTCTGATTACAGTTTTAATCCTCCGTCAAACTGCATGTTTTCTGCTATATTTGATGAGAGATAAAATGATTTTCTGCCACAGGAGTTTGACAGAGAATAACTGAAAAAGTACACAGTAAAATAACCCATGGCCACTGTCGATGCAAGAAGAAGGTCGGCCGGTGGTCACAGGGGCATCATCAGGCAGCTGGCCCCCACCTACAGCTGCCAGTTCCCAGCTGTACTTATGTACAAGTGAGAGGAATTGACAACATACCGTATATATGAATGAATGTGATGAGGGAGCTGAATATAATGCTTGTTGTGTGTTTCTGCAGGCTGTCCTGTGACGGGAGCAGCACTCAGAGCCTGGATGGAGAGCGATCTAGTACCTCGGTGTGTGCGAGCAGTTCCTGGCCTTGTGCAGCGTGATGATGGGGCAGATTCGGTGTCAAAATTTCATTTTTTTTCTTACAGCCGCCGTGTGTTTATGCACTCACATTTTCAATCTCTCTCTCTCTCTCTCCAGCCGTCAGCTGGTTAAGGTCCTCATCAGCGTCCTCACCTTCTCAGAGGGCCTGTCCAGTATGGCGGCCGGACTGATGAGGCAGTACCGACTCGCCGAGGTACCACCCCCCAGCTGATCTACATGGATCGGGACTGCTGCAACAGAGACGGCGTGTCAAAGACAGCTGCCTTGTTTCAGGTCTGGCCTGTCAATACTAGTACTGATAATCATAGTAGAATTATAGCAATATTATTTATCTTACACAAAATGACTATTGACCAAAGACACACTAGGTGATAATTACAACATCATATAAACAGTATTTGAGAAAAATTGTACTCCAATAATCAGACAGACTTTTGTTTCCTTATCACAGGAGTGGGTGGACCCCGGAGATGCCCGCCGTCTCATTGAAGCCAAGCGGTCCCAGTCGTTCCTTCGCGGTCCAAGACAGCGAAGGGGATGAACACCTTCTGTCCTGGGAAGGAGAGTCTCCAACGGTAAGACTCGCTTCAAATATTCCTGTTTCCTGTACCAAATATTTGCTGCGCATTAACCCTCACTGTCCTCTCCGTGACTCAGCTATCTTCTCGGGTTTGTCTTACAGGTTCTCTCGGCGCCAGAAAGAGAGGGGGGTGTCTGTGCTGCTGCAGGGAACTGGCGTCGTCCCTGCAGTAGCTGTGGCTGTCCAGCCTCTCCCGCCAGCGAAAGGGCTGTCCTTTGTACAGGTGGGACAAGGACAGCCCTTCCATTACAACATCCCGGAGGTGCCGGGACCTTCAGGGGGGGGTCTGCCTGCCTCATCTGGCCACACCCCCCCTCCCCCTCCTCCTCCTCCTCTTCGGACACTGCTCCCGGCTGTCCCTCTCATGGCTGCTGCTGCTGCTCCTCCTCCTCCTCCTCCTCCTCCTCCTCCTCCTCCTCCTCCCTCCTCCTCCTCCTCCTCCTCCTCCTCCTCCTCCTCCTCCTCCTCCTCCTCCTCCTCCTCCTCCTCCTCCTCCTCCTCTTCGATTACTGCTCCCGGCTGGCCCTCTCATGGCTGCCCCTGCTGCTCAGCCTCCTCCTCTCCGTGTGCCGAAGACAACGGCCTACAGGAAGAGGAATGCGGCGGAGGCTGATGCTGCAAGGGGTGGGCCGTCGCCCTGGAGCAAAGCCCGTCAGCAGACGGGTCAGTACACCTGCAGCAAGTGTGGCCAGGCCAAGAGGATCGACACTGGCCACACTCGCATTGCAGGTGTGTCTTACTGCGCGGCTGCCGGCGGGAAAACTGTGGAGGAATGGAGGGAGGAGATGAAAAGACTCAAAAGGGACCCAGAGGGGGGGGAATGATGGCTCTTTTTTCTTTAATTGTCTTTTGTCTTTATTTATTTAAATCTATTTTAAAATAAAACTGAACTGAACTTTGTGTGGAAACTTTATTTAGAATTCATTACACAACCTCTGATATTTGACTGCAACACGGGTCAATAAAACACAACATGGTGCATAAATAAGCACAGTAGAGATGATGAGATGACACACACACATGTATGTGTGTATCATCTCATCATCTCCTCTATATATATATATATATATATAGATATGTTGCCACTCAATTATGATGCATGTTATATTTGATATATATATCAAATATAACATGCATCATAATACAGCTCTGTAGAACAAACCTTTCTTTAATCAGATCAGTTTTATTTATTCAGATGTTATCTCACAGCACTTTACAGATACTCTTTGTAGTTTATCATCATCATTGACCAAAACCCCCTGTTTTAGAGTCATCAGTGTCAGGCAGTGCTGGCTGAGAGGGGAGCTCTTCCTCATCTCTGCCACAGCTAGGGATCGAACGGCCGACCTTCTGCTCCGCGGAGCAGGGCCCACTTTCCTCTCCTTGCCCCCCTCCTTTCACAGAGAAGAATGGGCAGTATCCTCTGAGGCGGCGAGGATAATCGGGCCTGCTCAGTCTCACTTAGTCTCACTTAGAGTCCCGCCCCTCACGTTCATTTCTATGGCATTCTCGTTTACATCTTCTGTCCACCCATTGGTCGTCTCACTTAGTTCTAGTACTCTGATTGGATGACGTCTCATTCAGCGGGGATTGTCTTCACTGTAAATGAACAGCCATCAAAACTGACCGGCTTTTGAAAAGGTAACATAAACTCTGCTATTACTCTTATCAAGACAGTCCGTTATAATGTAGTATAACAGATGAATGCCAATGTGTTGTCTTGTAACGTTCGCGCATATTAGCATTGGTAACAAGTTGCCGCTAAGCCAGAAACACACCGGAGCTTTCCGGCCGTTTAAATCCGTAAATACTTGTCATTTAATGCTTATTACTATGCGCTAACGTTTACGAAGTTAACATGTATATGCACCATTCGTGATTAAAAGCTGCCGCTCCGCCATTTACAGTGTTAACAGTAGAACTACGGCAACAACATGCATTTCTCCTGCACTTTGCTAGGTGCAAAACACGTTATGCTTTTTTACTTTGCACTAACGTAAATGTTCATGAAGTTAATGCTCACAGATGTGGACGGAGGGTTAACGGTCATAGACACTTGGCTATTTAATGAAGTACTGTAATAACTTGAAATGTAATTCGTATTTACTATGCGGTAGTGTACTAAAGTCAACATGTATATTAAGGCTACCATGGTTCTGCAATAAGTATCATTCATTTAACGTCAGAGCTCTGAGGTTAATGTTGAGCTGATGGAAAAGTGTTGGCATTATCTTTCAAATCAGAACCAGCTCCCGCTCCGCTGTGTGTTTCCCTGGATGCTGCACAGCGGAGCGGGACACCCTCCTCACCCTGTCAGCCCTAAATGCATCAGAGGGCGGGGGACCCCTGAGCTCCGTAACGTCCCGCTAAATAGCACTTTAGACCCTGTGCAGCATCCAGATTTCTAAACCTCTCAGGTCTGTATTCACTGTGATCAGATGCTGCTCTGTTTACATGCAGATGACTCCTGTTGGATGAAGTCCTGCTAATAACAGAAATGTGAGATGCAAACAGAAGAAGTCATGAAGGCACAGAGCTCAGAGGAGGTGTCTCTCCTCCACCAGTTCAAAGCATAACCCACTACTCGAAGTGAAACTAGTGAACTAAATGTTGAAGTGTTATAATGAAAGGCAGAGGAGTGAAGAGGAGCAGAGTGCAGAGGAGTGAAGAGCAGGCTCTGCAGCCGCAGTACCACTGGGGGCCATGGGGGCGCTGTTTCACCCAAAATCATCCCAAATCATATCAAATCTTTAAAAAATCATATTAAATCACAGAAAAGAGCTACGGGAAGGAAACAATAAGGAACGCTTCACGAATTTGCGTGTCATCCTTGCGCAGGGGCCATGCTAATCTTCTCTGTATCGTTCCAATTTTAGTATATGTGCTACCGAAGTAACACAATATAACTAAGAATCTGGGGAGTATATATACCTCTCTGACCTGGGAGCAGCCTCTGCTCTGGTGCCAGGACATGTAGAGGCTCAAGAGGAGGAAAACCCTGCTTTCAAAGGCTCTATATGTGCAGAATTACATGTGTTAATGTGTGATTGTGACCCCTCAGGAACTCAAGTGACCCCCTAGGACTTAAAGTGACCCCCCAGGACCGGCAGACCCACTTCAGGTTCTGATGAGGAACCGCTAGGGCATGTGGGTAAAGCATGCAAAGAGCCGAGCCGATACGTCACACGGGCCAGGATTGGTCGACTGGAGACGAGAGGACAAAAGATCTGGCCGCTCCTCCCCCTCTGGCATTCCTCCCAGACGCCCTTTGACCCCCCCTCAGGACCCAGAGAGGGAGAGGGAAGAGGGGGAGACAAAGAGAGGGACACCGGGTAGGGGGGGGGGAAACCCAACTCCAAAAACCCTCCCCCTACCACGTCATACGCCTTTGTGTGTTTGCGTAAAGGTTTCCCTTCCCTTTGTGACTCGAAGTGCCGCTCTGCACCAAATACTGGGGACAGGAAGTTATAATAACCCTCCCCGACTAAAAGCTGTACTAATGGACCATGTGCAACACTGTCTGTCCAGGAACCGCAGATTTCAAGAGGTTTACTGAAAAGGAAACGCCTCTAAATACAGTTCCTGTTTCTTCCGGAGAGGAGGGGGCTTTGTTTGTCCCTCAGCGGAAAGAAGGAGCTTCATTCAGCTGAGAGACTGCAGGCGGAGGTCATGGAGGAGGAGGGTCAGGTCAGGCACACTTGCTGCACTCGTCTTCTGGTCCTCATCAGATCCTCAGAGTCTCAGCTCCAGGAGAGACAGTGCAGTCAGACAGACGCTGTGAGAAGGAATCAGCCTGCAGACAGAAGAGGAAACGACACATGCTGCAGGACAGGCTTTACAAGACAAAGAAAATACCTCATCGTTTACTTTCCACGTGCAAAAGGGAGTAGTGGGGATGTTTTAAGAAAGCGACATTTGTCTTTGAAATAATTTGTCAATTCTAATCTCTGTTTTGTTGTTTTGAAATTGGAGGCTGAATGTTATCTATCACACGCTGAGACTGTTCTGCTCGTTATAAGTGAACCAACACTGGGAAGCATCCCAACATGCGTTTGAACTACAACGCAGTGCACGGCCTCAAAAGTTAACTTATAAGTTAGCAAAATCAATCAAAAGTAAGTCAATTATTCTTGATAGTTGAATATACTTTAAGAAACAAACCGCCTTCATCTCAGCTCTCCAGAGGCTTTACTTTATTTAGTGTGTTCAGCTCATTCCTTCAAACAGAAGCCTCAGATTATAATAAGGGGAAATGTTCAGGGAACATTTCCCCTTATTATGCAGATAAGTTATTGGGCTTTTTTTTAATAAAATAAGATTTGTTAGAACATGTTTTAATTGACTGAATTTATTTGAAAAGTGGTCTTATCAACACGTGAATACTACTGTGTAATATCTGTTTACATTTATATCTAAGAAGTACAATATAAGACAAGCACAGGTTTCATGTCACTATCACTGATTATACTTTTAGAATCTGCTCCCCTCTGATTTAGATATACGGATGTATTTCGTTTCTATTGTAAATACATGCTGCTAATAATCATGTGTATTATATTTGTATCTTTTCAAACATTTCTAACTCGTACTTGCTGAAATAAAGTCTCAACACAAGCAGAGCAGTGCCGTTCCACAGTCTGACCAGCAGGTGGCAGGCTGTGCCCACGAGAGGGAATAATGGAAAACACCGTAGAAACACTTTAGAAACGTCACAAGTCAGTAATACTTTATATCGATATGCATTATTGTAAAGTTGATCAGTAATAAAACGTGCAGCTAAAGCCGAATTCAATTAAAATATGTCACATTGAAATGTGTTTTATTTTTCTGTTAAGTGTTCTTAACTCCGCGCGAATTGGGATTGTGTGTGTCAAGATCTGAGTACTTCTACTTTTACTCAAGTACAAGACCTGAGTACTTCTACTTTTACTCAAGTACAAGACCTGAGTACTTCTACTTTTACTCCAGTACAAGACCTGAGTACTTCTACTTTTACTCCAGTACAATATCTGAGTACTTCTACTTTTACTCCAGTACAAGACCTGAGTACTTCTACTTTTACTCCAGTACAAGACCTGAGTACTTCTACTTTTACTCCAGTACAATATCTGAGTACTCTACTCCAGTACAAGACCTGAGTACTTCTACTTGTACACAAGTACAAGATCTGAGTACTTCTACTTTTACTCAAGTAGCCTACAAGACCTGAGTACTTCTAGTTTTACTCGAGTACAAGACCTGAGTACTTCTCCTATATGAGAACACTTCATCAGGTCCTGTTCAATGGATCTCTTCTCCATTAAAGTGAACCTGCTCTACCTGGTGCACGCGCACTGCATCAGGTGGTTATCGATCCTAAACCACATGTCATTATTCAGTCAGTTATTGATTTATCGCGTTTCACTCACCCAGTTGTTGGAGAAGATCTCCTGTCTCACATAAAGCGGTCATTAATGTCGGAGCATCTCTCAGCCTTCAGCTCCTCGCGACATTACAGTAGATCTCTGCACGCGCTGCGGAAGTTTTGCACTTTGCATTAAACGGTAGAATCCTCCCCCTCTCTCCTCTCTGAAGTCTTTGAGCTGGTTTATCCCATCTTTTAATTTAGAGTTGCTGTTTCAGCGGTAATTTAGTGAAACTCAAAACTCAAAATCTCCATGACTGCACGTCGCTAGCGTTGATGATGTCATATGGTGTGATTTCATTGGTCAGAAGGTTCCCGTGACATGACCCTGACCTATCACAGGGGGGCAGGTCCCGGATAAAGGCCTCATCTGATTGGTCAATTCCTCTAAATTGTTTTAACAAGTGAGACATTTGAGACAAGTCAGAATGTTTAGCCTTTGCAGACCATTTACATACACAAAAAACGATATAAGAATAATATATTAAACTATATAAATACTCTATACGTATACTAAAGAAAAGACAAGCCCAGAACCCGCAGAACCCTTTGATCAGGTCCAGCTTCAGGTAGATCCTGCAGAACGAGAACAGAACCCCGAGCCCGCAGAACCAGATCAGCAGCCAGAGAACCCTCGCGCTGGGAGTACAGGGGGTCCAGCCTGCACAATAGGTTCAAGGTTCTTTATTTTGTCATACGAACATACAGTGGCGTTTTTATATGTACAAAAGTGTTGGGGCACAAAAAACGTAGATGTCTATATATAAGCTTGTGCAGTGACGTGCAGTGAGGTTCATGGCTGGCGAGGCACTGGCACTGACTCTTCAGGTTTACAACTATTATATTTTGACCTCAATCAAAAAATTATATTATTTTCAAAAGCTTTTTTTGTCTGATGCTTCGATTAATTGTAAACACACAGTTCAACAAAAGGATCCCCAAAAAATGTAATTTTATCATTTAAATATTGAATTGTTCTCTCTTAGTAAGATCCCTTTTTTTTCTCCCAAGCACTGAAATCTATTCAACAAAAAATCGTGCTGTAATATACACTTTTCAGCATACTATATTAATAAAAGTGAAGTACAGTGCATATATCCCTTATATCCCTTCACAGAACTAAAGTATGGTTTTAAAAAAGGTTTAATGAGATGATGGAATCAAAGCTGAACTATATAAAAAGGCACACATGCTGAAAACCCAACCCCAGCAGGGGGGTCTGGGGGGATTCTTCCCCAGGAGATTTTTAGAAATACTAACATAAACTATGCCTTCTGGTACTCAGAGACGAAAATAAATAAATCTATTACTACCCGACATATTAATAATATTTTATGCCATTGTTTGTTTTTCACTTTGTTCTGACAGCTTGCTGAGGAGATAGTCTGTGTGACTTACTTTAAATTGTGGGCAAGGGTAGATGGCTCCCATTGTTCTGTGACCTGTCAATCATCAA
Organism: Gymnodraco acuticeps; assembly: GCF_902827175.1. Classification (NCBI taxonomy): domain Eukaryota; kingdom Metazoa; phylum Chordata; class Actinopteri; order Perciformes; family Bathydraconidae; genus Gymnodraco; species Gymnodraco acuticeps. Next base: position 327,392 of record NW_022992062.1, read on the forward strand.
ACCGGGGGTCATATTTCATTATGTGTTCATTGTTATCTGAAGTTGTACCCATGGATGTATAAAGAATAGTTGTACCGCTAAGTTATTCTCCGTGGGGACTTCCGGCAACAATCTTGATTCTGATTGGCCAGAAGACTCGAAAAAACATCAGCAAAGATATTTTATTGAGAAGATGATCACTACGTGACAGAAGTTTTCAAAACCGTTTATGGTCCCCGGTACTTCCAGTCCAACGCCGACTGCATGCACAGCGTTAGAAAATCGGCTCTTCAAAATAAAAGTTTGAATCGAATCTCGAATCTCAGTGCTGCATTTGATACTATCGACCATGATATCTTATTGCAAAGACTAGAGCACTTAGTTGGCATACAGGGAACTGCTTTAGGCTGGTTTAGGTCCTATCTATCTGAACGCTCTCAGTTTGTACATGTTAACGATGAATCTTCCACGCAAACCAAAGTTAGCCATGGAGTGTGGACTTAATCCATGACAAACTGGAGTTTTGACCAGTCGCAGTCTTACACGCTTCTCTGCGCTCTCTCCTAGGTGTAAAGGAAACTTCTGTGTAGCAATGCAGTGGGAGTCACCGACTCAGGAAGGAGACACGGTGGAGCAGGAGCTTTTGATGTCAAACACTGGAGGTTTATTTGGAGTTACGGCCGGAGGATTCACATCACAAGTCACAGCAGTCCCGGTGAGACTGCACGGGTGGGTTGCCACGTCAATTCTGGAGCGCCTCTCTCTTGTTAGCCCATTTAACTGGTTTCACAGAGTAATCAACATATTTTGATAAGATAGCTTTAGACAGTTGGGCACACTGATGCCCCGGCCACACGAGGACGAAAACGGTCGTTTGCGTTACTGTTTAGTGTCATATAGACCGTTCGGCCACACGAGGACGACCGAAAACGGCACTAAACGACTGCGTAAACGATAACGGGTCCCAAGGTGGATAGAACGGCATACGCAACGCTCTGGGGGGTCCAACGGCTCTGTGTGTACGCCCTATACGATAATTTTCTGATAATGATGAGGCAATAGCCCCGCCTCTCCCCACCTCTGCTGCTCACCCCCGCGTCAAAGTAAACTGCACACTGAATTCAGATTATTTATATTTCTCTCGATATGGACCTAAACGCGAGTGAAGTCTAATCTGACAGGACGGAGACACGCAGCTCTGCTCACCTGCAGCTCCTCCCGCTGTGATGCGGCGGTGAACGGAGTAAAACACACACTTCAAGTCCGATCATCGATTCATCACCCTTAGCTATTTTAATTACCTCTCAAACTACCTAAACTAGATATAAATATGTTTATTTTTACTGTCGGCCGGGTCACTCATTACTGGATCAGCTGCTGCATGAAACAGACACTGGCGCTGTCCGAAGAGAGGGAGGAAAAAGAGAGGCTCCGTGTATTTTATTATTATAATATATAGATTCGTTATTCATTTGTTTTAAAGCTCAATAAATAACAAAGAAGACCTTTGACCGGCACTTTTATAATTTTGTCGGAAGATTTAAACTTTAATAAATACACGTTGACTGGCGAAAAACTCTGCCCGGTTCCCTCGGCTCCCACCGCGGAGAATAAACAGAAGGGCAACCATGACAACCATGCTTCTTCGCTGCTTTTGTGGAGGAAGTTACAGCACCACGTACAGGCTCCTGCATATGTACTGCAGCTTCTCCAGCGGTTGGAGCTAAACGGAGCGGTCTCGTGTGGACAGACACTATCCGGATGACTATTGCGTGTGGACGGAAGCTTTTTTGCGATTGCGTTTGCATTAATCCTATGTGTTTAGCCGTTTTCGTCCTCGTGTGGCCGGGGCATGAGTTACCTGCGTCCGCCACTTATGGCCTTGAATATGTCATACCCTGGAGTCCACAAACAACAAAGAAGGAAGTGTCCCAGTGCACCCACAACAAAGACCATCTGTGACCTAGTGTTGACCGGTCACAGAATGGGAACAATAACATTATGGCTGAAGCAGCCTATGTCCTTAAAGGAGATAAACAGACGTCAGGGTTGGTCCTGTACGTCATATCTAGGAGTCTAGGACAATTATTTCCCTAACACTAGGCAGTCATCCATAAGAATCCCGAACCCAATAAAATACCCAATATTAACGGTGTGTGTGTCTGCCCAAGGACAATTTAAGGTAAAACCTAATAGAGGTGTCATACATAATAACCTAATAAAAGTAAATGTAACAACTACTACAGTGCAACAAAATAGGAAGATTAAATGTGGTCTCTTAAACATAAGACCTCTAGCATCTAAAGCAATATTGGTAAATTATTTAATATCAGATTATAATATTGATATATGCTGTTGAATTTTTTTTTTGTCAGAGTGTAAATAAACCAACCCACTGCTATAATCACACTCTCCACCTTGTTCTGACTTATGGTATTGAAATTGAGCAACTATTAGTCGAACCGTATAATCCTGCTTTATCCGACCATTTCTTAGTAACTTTTGAAGTACTGTTACTAGACTACAAAGCATTAGTCAAAAGCTCCTGCTGATCTGTTAGTGCTATAGCCAAATTTACGGAAGAGATTCCACCAATACTTAACTCGATAGCATGTCTGCATGTAAGGGAGGAAACTTATACAAAATGTACACCACCCCAAATTGATCTTGTTGTTGATGGTGCTACAGATGCGCTGCGAATACAATTAGACTCTGTTGCTCCTTTGAAAAAGAAGAAAATATAACAACATAGACTAGCTCCATGGCATAATGCCGAAACCCGCAAAATAAAGCAAAAGTCGAGACAACTTGAAAGGATATGGCGTTCCACTAAACTTGAAGAATCTCGTTTAATTTGGCATATTACTCTCAATGAATATAAGAAAGCACTGCGTAAAGCGAGAGCAGCCTACTACTCTTCATTAATAGATGAGAATAAGAATAATGCAAGATTTATTTTCAGCACTGTAGCCAGGCTGACAGAGAGCCACAGCTCGATTGAGCCTTCTATTCCCATAGCACTCAGTAGTAATGACCTCTTGCCTTTGACCAGTATAGTGTTATCAACAGCTCCCGGAAACGTAAGTTCTAATATTACACTAGATAGTAAACTAGAATGCTTTTCAGCCATAAACCTTGAACAATTAAATTCAATGATTCTCTCTTCTAAACCATCAACGTGCATGTTAGACCCAATTCCAACTAAGCTGTTGAAGGAAGTTTTTCCATTAATTAGCACTTCTTTATTAGATATTATGAATATGTCTTTATTATCAGGCCATGTTCCACAATCATTCAAAGTAGCAGTGATAAAACCGCTTCTTAAAAAGCACAACCTCGATCCAGAGGTTTTAGCCAACTATAGACCTATTTCCAATCTTCCGTTCCTCTCAAAAATTCTTGAGAAAGCAGTCGCAAAACATTTGTGTGATTACTTAAAAAACAATGATTTATTTGAAGATTTTCAGTCTGGCTTTAGAACACATCATAGCACAGAGACAGCTCTGGTTAAAGTCACAAATGACCTTCTAATAGCCTCAGACAAAGGACTTGTCTCTATTCTTGTCTTGCTCGATCTCAGTGCTGCATTTGATACTATCGATCATGATATCTTATTGCAAAGACTAGAGCACTTAGTTGGCAGACAGGGAACGCTGCTTTCAAACTCTGAGTAAACAACGTACGCTTCACTTGGAGGCTGTCTGAAGGTGTACACATGTCTCAGATGGACTTGGTATCACATTAGGAACGATATTCAGTGATAAGTCGGGCAACAATAGCTGGTTTTAAGGATTTATTCGAGCGGATCACAGCTGAAGACTTCTCCACGCTGCTTTCAAACTGTAAGTAAAGAACATGTGCTTCACTTGGAGGCTGTCTGAAGGTGTACACAGGTCTCAGATGGACTTGGTATCACATTAAGACCGATATTCAGTAATAAATCTGGCAACAATAGCTGGTTTAAATGATTTATTGGAGCTCGCAATGTTTTGAACAGACATCCCCATGTCAACTCGTTTTTCTTTTTGTAGTCCTCGCTGTTCGCGTCCGAATATCGCCATCGTAACCACAACCTCACACACTGGTACTGAATGTGCATCAAAGTGTTCCTATCCAGCCAAATATACCAAAAGATTTATGTAAACGACAGAAGAAGCGATCGAAATGTGTATTTCAGTCAAAGGCCACGCCTCCACATCTGTCAACCAGTTGATCGGGGAACCAGTTAATCCGGAACACCGGCCGCAGTTACTAGCTTTGTCCCAGCATGTTGTTTTTGCAGATGTTTTAAGAGATTTGAATTACTGGTTTGGGCAGTAGATAGGATCTTTGACCCGCCAAGACACAACTTACATTTAACTAAAACGTTCTTTTCTTTGTGCTCGACAAAAGTGAAATAGTGAGAATATCTCCAGGTGGAGAAACTAGACTTGAGCTCCGCCGCCGCCATGATAGTCTTGTTAGTACACAACATAAACACGCCCACAGCCCGTCTCCGCATGTGACACAGGAAGTATTTAAGTACATTTACTCAAGTACTGTACTTAAGTACAGTTCTCATCTCTGTTCGCCTGGCTGTTGACTATACAAAAAAAACTAACGGAGTAACGCACCATGTAGTAATGGTAACTGAGTTACTGAATTTAAAAAGTAATGCGTTAGAGTACTAGTTACCGCCAAAAATAACGGCGTTACAGTAACGCGTTACAGTAACGCGTTAGTCCCAACACTGGCTGTAATATACACTTTTCAGCATACTATATTAATAAAAGTGAAGTACAGTGCATATATCCCTTATATCCCTTCACAGAACTAAAGTATGCTTTTAAAAAAGGTTTAATGAGATGATGGAATCAAAGCTGAACTATATAAAAAGGCACGCATGCTGAAAACCCAACCCCAACTGGGGGTCTGGGGGGGATTCTCTCCCAGGAGATTTTTAGAAATACTAACATACCTTAGGGATATACGCGTCCCCCGTAGCGACATTAACTACCAGTCGCGGTCAGACAAATGTACAGAATGGATAAAATGTATCCCAAAATAGTGCCTCCTAAGGCGGGTAGAGTCCCCTGATAACTACCCTTGCATTCCTCCACAGGCTAAATAAGTATAAGTGTTGGAAGAACCAGAGAAAGGGGTTAAAATGGATAAAATGTATCCCAAAATAGTGCCTCCTAAGGCGGGTAGAGTCCCCTGATAACTACCCTTGCATTCCTCCACAGGCTAAATAAGTATAAGTGTTGGAAGAACCAGAGAAAGGGGTTAAAATGGATAAAATGTATCCCAAAATAGTGCCTCCTAAGGCGGGTAGAGTCCCCTGATAACTACCCTTGCATTCCTCCACAGGCTAAATAAGTATAAGTGTTGGAAGAACCAGAGAAAGGGGTTAAAATGGATAAAATGTATCCCAAAATAGTGCCTCCTAAGGCGGGTAGAGTCCCCTGATAACTACCCTTGCATTCCTCCACAGGCTAAATAAGTATAAGTGTTGGAAGAACCAGAGAAAGGGGTTAAAATGTATCCCAAAATAGTGCCTCCTAAGGCGGGTAGAGTCCCCTGATAACTCCCCTTGCATTCCTCCAGAGGCAAAATAAGTTAAAGTTAACTTTTGGAAGAACCAGAGAAAGGGGTTAAAATGGATCAAATGTGTCCGAAAATAGTGTCTCATAATACAGGTAGAGTCCCCTGGCAACTCCCCTTGCATTCCTCCAGAGGCAAAATAAGTTAAAGTTAACTTTTGGAAGAACCAGAGAAAGGGGTTAAAATGGATCAAATGTGTCCGAAAATAGTGCCTCCTAAGGCGGGTAGAGTCCCCTGGCAACTCCCCTTGCATTACTCCAGAGGCAAAATAAGTTAAAGTTAACTTTTGGAAGAACCAGAGAAAGGGGTTAAAATGGATCAAATGTGTCCGAAAATAGTGTCTCATAATACAGGTAGAGTCCCCTGGCAACTCCCCTTGCATTCCTCCAGAGGCAAAATAAATTAAAGTTAACTTTTGGAAGAGCCAGAGAAAGGGGTTAAAATGGATCAAATGTGTCCGAAAATAGTGCCTCCTAAGGCGGGTAGAGTCCCCTGACAACTCACCCTACATTCCTCCAGAGTCAGAAAAAGTTAACTTTAACTTTTGGAAGAACCATCGAAAAGGGGTGAAAATGGATCAAATGTGTCCCAAAATAGTGCCTCCTAAGGCGGGTAGAGTCCCCTGACAACTCACCCTACATTCCTCCAGAGTCAGAAAAAGTTAACTTTAACTTTTGGAAGAACCATAGAAAAGGGGTGAAAATGGATCAAATGTGTCCGAAAATAGTGCCTCCTAAGGCGGGTAGAGTCCCCTGACAACTCACCCTACATTCCTCCAGAGTCAGAAAAAGTTAACTTTAACTTTTGGAAGAACCATAGAAAAGGGGTGAAAATGTATCAAATGTGTCCGAAAATAGTGCCTCCTAAGGCGGGTAGAGTCCCCTGACAACTCACCCTACATTCCTCCAGAGTCAGAAAAAGTTAACTTTAACTTTTGGAAGAACCATAGAAAAGGGGTGAAAATGGATCAAATGTGTCCGAAAATAGTGCCTCCTAAGGCGGGTAGAGTCCCCTGACAACTCACCCTACATTCCTCCAGAGTCAGAAAAAGTTAACTTTAACTTTTGGAAGAACCGTAGAAAAGGGGTGAAAATGGATCAAATGTGTCCGAAAATAGTGTCTCGTTATTCCGTGGCAACTCCCCTTGAATTCCTCCAGAGGCCAGTTCGAAAACTTAGAGTTTTGTAAGAACCGTGATTGGGGGTCCTCCGGGCAACAATTGTATCCGATCCAAAGTGCTCACTCATCGGACGCATTCCTCCATGATTTCCCCATCATGAGAAATAGGCCGTTTTTTTCTAAGTGCTCTCAAAAACCGGGTTTCCGATTTCGTGCAGAAGGTAGCTTGGAAAAGATGAATGAAAATTGTTAACGGAGGAGGGGAGGTCAGTATTCCCCTCTACGTTGAAAAGTGCAACGGGTCAGTGGAAATGTCTCCGGGGCTTCCGCCGGAAGCGCCGAAGACTTGAGCCCCTCACCCGTTGGCATTTAGCCGTTTTTCGAGAATTTTTAAAAACTACGTTTTTGATGAATTTAAGATATAATTGACCGTTTTATTTACTTTTTTTTGCTTTCCACGGGTGGGGGTGCACGGCAGGCCGCATATGAGCTCCCAAATTCGGCCCGGAACCTCCGGGAATTGGGTCCATTTCATCCACATGTGACTCCCCCATCAAATGTACATGAAATGGACACGAGGAAATGTACATGAAATGGACACGAGGAAATGTACATGAAATGGACACGAGGAAATGTATATGAAATGGACACGAGGAAATGTACATTAAATGGACAGGAACTTCATTTTTGATTATTTTAACATGTAATTGACCGTTTTATTTACTTTTTTTTGCTTTCCACGGCTGGGGTGCATGACAGGCCGCCGATGAGCTCCCAAATTCGGCCTGGAACCTCCGGGAATTGGGTCCATTTCATCCACATAACATGGATAAAGTGTAGCCCGAAATAGTGTCTCTTAAGGCGGGTAACAGTCATGGGAAGATGTCCTGCCAGCGACTGGACATTAGCCCATTTGCATTGGAACTCCACATTGCATTCTTCCACGGCCACCAACATACAACCAGGGTACCTAGAGGAAGAACCAGGGGTCAACATGGATACAGTTTAGCCCGAAATAGTGTCTCTTAAGGCGGGTAACAGTCATGGGAAGATGTCCTGCCAGCGACTGGACTTAAGCCGATTTGCATTGGAACTCCACATTGCATTCTTCCACGGCCACCAACATACAACCAGGGTACCTAGAGGAAGAACCAGGGGTCAACATGGATACAGTTTAGCCCGAAATTGTGTCTCTTAAGGCGGGTAACAGTCATGGGAAGATGTCCTGCCAGCGACTGGACATTAGCCCATTTGCATTGGAACTCCGCATTGCATTCTTCCACGGCCACCAACATACAACCAGGGTACCTGGAGGAAGAACCAGGGGTCAACATGGATACAGTTTAGCCCGAAATAGTGTCTCTTAAGGCGGGTAACAGTCATGGGAAGATGTCCTGCCAGCGACTGGACATTAGCCCATTTGCATTGGAACTCCGCATTGCATTCTTCCACGGCCACCAACATGCAACCAGGGTACCTAGAGGAAGAACCAGGGGTCAACATGGATACAGTTTAGCCCGAAATAGTGTCTCTTAAGGCGGGTAACAGTCATGGGAAGATGTCCTGCCAGCGACTGGACTTAAGCCGATTTGCATTGGAACTCCACATTGCATTCTTCCACGGCCACCAACATACAACCAGGGTACCTAGAGGAAGAACCAGGGGTCAACATGGATACAGTTTAGCCCGAAATAGTGTCTCTTAAGGCGGGTAACAGTCATGGGAAGATGTCCTGCCAGCGACTGGACTTAAGCCGATTTGCATTAGAACTCCACATTGCATTCTTCTACGGCCACCAACATACAACCAGGGTACCTAGAGGAAGAACCAGGGGTCAACATGGATACAGTTTAGCCCGAAATAGTGTCTCTTAAGGCGGGTAACAGTCATGGGAAGATGTCCTGCCAGCGACTGGACATTAGCCCATTTGCATTGGAACTCCGCATTGCATTCTTCCACGGCCACCAACATACAACCAGGGTACCTGGAGGAAGAACCAGGGGTCAACATGGATACAGTTTAGCCCGAAATAGTGTCTCTTAAGGCGGGTAACAGTCATGGGAAGATGTCCTGCCAGCGACTGGACATTAGCCCATTTGCATTGGAACTCCGCATTGCATTCTTCCACGGCCACCAACATGCAACCAGGGTACCTAGAGGAAGAACCAGGGGTCAACATGGATACAGTTTAGCCCGAAATAGTGTCTCTTAAGGCGGGTAACAGTCATGGGAAGATGTCCTGCCAGCGACTGGACTTAAGCCGATTTGCATTGGAACTCCACATTGCATTCTTCCACGGCCACCAACATACAACCAGGGTACCTAGAGGAAGAACCAGGGGTCAACATGGATACAGTTTAGCCCGAAATAGTGTCTCTTAAGGCGGGTAACAGTCATGGGAATTTGGGGTGATGTATATGGGCACTTGAGCACCAGCAAGACCCCCACCTCCATAACCTTGTGCACCAGGTGAACCTGTGTACCCACACTTAAGCACTCCCCCACGGACTAAACCAAGAGGGAACGCCGGTCAGAAGTTCGTGCCCCTGGTAACACTGAATAACAAAAAAATAGAACCCCCAAGGGTTGCATGTGTGTAGGCATAGTTGGTAACATTTGTCTTGCCCTTGGCAGGGAATTTGCATTGGTAGTTGACATCACATTTACATTGTGCGGACTTCAGTACATTTTAAGGAAAAGTCCCATGTTAACTATGTCCATACGACAGACATGTTCCTTACATAAACTATGCCTTCTGGTATACTCAGAGAAGAAAATAAATAAATCTATTACTACCCGACATATTAATAATATTTTATGCCATTGTTTGTTTTTCACTTTGTTCTGACAGCTTGCTGAGGAGATAGTCTGTGTGACTTACTTTAAATTGTGGGCAAGGGTAGATAGCCCCCATTGTTCTGTGACCTGTCAATCATCAAACCGGGGGTCATATTTAATTATGTGTTCATTTTTATCTGAAGTTGTACCCATGGATGTATAAAGAATAGTTCTACCGCTAAGTTATTCTCTGTGGGGACTTCCGGCCACAATCTTGATTTTGATTGACCAGAAAACTCGAAAAAACATCAGCAAAGATATTTTATTGAGAAGATGATCACTACGTGACAGAAGTTTTCAAAACCGTTTATGGTCCCCGGTACTTCCAGTCCAACGCCGACTGCATGCACAGCGTTAGAAAATCGGCTCTTCAAAATAAAAGTTTGACTTTTTCCCAAAAAAAAAAATATTCCAATTTTTTTTTTTCAATTTTTTTTTCTTCACTCACACATCCGCGACCCACTCGAAACGGGTTTTTTGCATTTAGTTGTAATCATTATTTTTAATACTTTCTGCTGACACTAGGTGGGGTTGTGCCACCTGCCCCTAATAGAGAACCGCAGTGACGCATCCTAAAACCCGGAAGTAAGTTAGCATTTTTACCAAGTCCGGTTCTTTCGATAAAAAGCAATGCAATTTCTCCATAGGATTTTGGAAAATAGCTCCAAATAAGGTCTGTGTTTGACACAAATTGAAGAGACAGATCACGTTTTGTTCTACGACATTAAATACATCAGCAGTGACCCCGCTGGTGATTTTTGAAGAGTTTACGTGTCTGAAAAACGATGGTTGTTGCCAAGTGGCTGAATAGGACTACAGAAGTTGTCCAGGCCGTTTTACGTCATTACACCGAACACGTAAAACACTCCCGCTAGGTTTGTTTGCCCTGTTCTGCTTGAAAGCAAGTACCTGCCTCCTGCAAACTGTTCAAACAAACACTTCAGCACGGTCAATCCATAACATCAATCTGCTCTACCCAACGCACTGTCGCACACCTGATGCGTCATCAGAACGCAACTTCTACTGCTCCTTTCTCCCCTGCTCACCTTCACTCCCAGCTGCATGTAATACCTGGAGCGGATCCCACTCCCCTCCGCCTCCCAACACATATAACAAGCCATTTCTCCCCACCATCAAACCCCCCTCCTCTGCTCCACTGCCCCCCCCTCTCGTCGTGCCCACCCCCGCGCTGCTAACCTGGCCAATCTCATACCTCTCCAGTCTGCCACTACCCCTCCAACCCCCCACTTGACCAATTTTGCCCTCCTCAATATCCGGTCACTTAACAATAAAGCCCACATCCTTCACGAAATAATTCTGGACAAATCCATTGACTTCTTTCTGCTCACTGAAACCTGGCAACAACCCAATGACTTCTTCTCCCTCAACCAAACATCCCCCCCTGGTTTTAATTACATCACTAAACCCCGCCCCTCACGCCGTGGTGGTGGGCTCGCTGTCATCTACAACCACAACATCCGGACTACAGAACTCACCCTCCCCTCAGTACCATCCTTCGAATTCCTCGCCTTCAAAGCCCCTCCCTCACTGACAGTTATCCTCATTTACCGCCCCCCCAAACCACACCCCTCCTTCCTCTCTGATCTCACTGAACTCCTCACCATTGCTTCATCCCTCTCCTCACGTCTGTTACTGCTCGGCGACCTCAACATCCACATGGACTCCCCCACCTGCAAACTCGCTTCTGAGTTCTCCTCCCTTCTGGACAATTTCTCAATTACCCAACATGTCACCTTCCCCACTCATGATAAAGGACACATCCTTGACCTTGTCTGCTCCACCAACCTCCCAGTACTCGACCTCCACCCCTGCCCCTTTCCCCTCTCTGACCACAAACTCATACAGTTCACCATCGCCTCCCCCGTCCGCCACCCCCCCCATCCAGGACCATCACCTTCCGTAATATATGCTCTGTTGATCCCCAGCACCTCTCCGACCTGCTGTCCTCTACTCTCCCTCTGGACTCGAACCTCAGCTCACCCGATGAACTACTCAACCACCTTAATTCCACCCTACTCTCCTCCCTCAACAGCCTGGCTCCCCTCAAAAGGAAAAATGTCACTTTTACAACCTCCTCACCCTGGTTCACCCCTGCACTCCGTAAGCTAAAGCAAACCGGCCGCCAGCTTGAACGCCTAACAAATAAATCATCCCTGACAGTTCACCATGAATCCTACAAACTCCATCTCACTACCTACAGAGACGCCCTCACTGCCGCAAAAACTGCCTACCTCTCCACCATCTTTACCGACCCCTCCAATAACCCCAGGACCCTCTTCTCCACCGTCAACAAGCTCCTCAAACCCCGTGCCGACACCCTCCCTTCCTCTACTTCCACTTTATGCAGTTCATTCCTCCAGTTCTTCTCTGACAAAATCACTGCCATTAATCTCTCCCTTTCCACTGCATATGACACACATACATCTCCCCCAGCATCCAGCGCCACAATTTCTCCCCCCATCTCCCTGGACCTCCCGAGCCTTCCTCCCCACGGCCGCCTCTCCCAGTTCACTCTGGTTACCCACCCTGAAATACTCAAACTGATCAGCTCCTCCAAACCCACAACCTGCTCCCTTGACCCTCTACCCACCCCTCTACTGAAGTCCTGTCTCCCCGTCCTCTGCCCCTACCTTGTCAACCTTTTCAACTCCTCCCTGTCCCAAGGTACCGTTCCCTCTGCCTTCAAAACTGCTGCTGTCACTCCCATCCTCAAGAAACCCGGTCTGGATCCCTCCTCCCTCAGTAACTACCGTCCCATCTCCAACCTCCCCTTTCTCTCAAAAACAATAGAACGCATTATCTCCAAACAACTCCACCGCCATCTCCAAACCAACCAGCTTTTTAAACCCCTTCAGTCTGGTTTTCGTCCCCACCACAGCACAGAAACGGCCCTCATCAAAGTCCTCAATGACCTCCTCACCTCTGCTGACACCGGTTCCCTCAACATTCTCATCCTCCTCGACCTGAGTGCAGCCTTCGATACCGTGAGCCACACCATCCTGCTCACCCGACTCCAGGACATCGGTATCGATGGTACTGCACTCAGGTGGCTCCAGTCCTACCTCTCCGACAGATCCCACTTCATCTCCCTCAACAACCACTCCTCTTCCACAGCTTCAGTCACCCAAGGTGTTCCCCAAGGTTCAGTACTCGGCCCCCTCCTCTTCATCATCTACATCCTCCCCCTTGGTCAGATTCTCCGCAAATACAACCTGGACTTTCACTGCTATGCCGACGACACCCAGATTTACCTCAGCACCAAATCCCCCAACAACCCCCCCCTCACCCACATCGAATCCTGTCTGACTGCACTAAAATCCTGGATGCAACACAACTTCCTCAAACTCAACAGCAATAAAACTGAACTCCTCCTCATCGGATCAAAATCCACCCTCAGCAAAACCCCCAACCTGACAATCACCATTGATGGCACCCCTGTTTCCCCCTCCACCCAGGCACGCAACCTTGGCGTGATATTTGACCCCACCCTCTCCCTCGAGCCCCACATCCGTCATGTTGTCAAAATCTCATTTTTCCACCTCCGCAATATTGCCAAACTCCGTCCCTCTCTCACCCGCCCTGCAGCTGAGCGACTCATTCACGCCTTCATCTCCTCCCGCCTTTACTATTGCAACTCCCTCCTCTACGGCATCAGCTCCACCTCCCTCAGTAGACTCCAGCGTGTCCAGAACGCAGCCGCCAGACTCCTCACCCACACCAAATCATGGCATCATATCACCCCTGTCCTCAAAGAACTCCACTGGCTCCCCGTTACACACCGCATCAATTACAAACTCCTGGTCCTCACTTATAAAGCCCTCCACCATCTGGCCCCCCCCTACCTCACTGACCTCCTCACCCTCTACCAACCACCCCGGTCCCTCAGATCCACCTCAGCCGGTTTGCTTTCAATCCCCAAGGCCAAACTCCGGAGCTTCGGGGACAGAGCCTTCTCTGTGGCAGCCCCGAAGCTCTGGAACTCACTCCCCCAAGACCTCCGTGAGTCTGAGTCCCTCACCCTGTTCCAGTCCCGCCTCAAAACCCACCTTTTCAACTCTTTATCTATAAAGCCCCCCCCCTCTTAATCAACTTCCTCCTGACTGCTTTTCTGTTGTGTTTTTTTTTTGGTTTTTTTTTGTTTTTTTTTTGTTTGTATACCCCCCCTCCCAAATGTAAAGCGTCTTTGGGTCCAGAAAAGCGCTATATAAAATTAATATATTATTATTATTATTATTACTTCAACTTGTACCATTTACAATCTGTATGTTTGAATATGGATCTTAAGTTGGCGTGTAGTTCCTTTAAAGCATAACGTTAGCATTTTGCTTCTTGCGACTAGATTTATGCTTCGAAAATTATAAAAATGTGGATATTATCCGGCTGAACAAAACGTGATCCGTCTCTTAAATGTGTGTCAACCACAGACCTTATTTCGAGCTATTTTCCAAAATCCTATGGAGAAATTGCATTGCGTTTTTGACGAAGGAACCGGAAGGAGTTTACTTCCGGGTTTTAGGATGCGTCACTGCGGTTCTCTATGACACATGTTCACTGCGAACATTGCTACCAGGGGCGGCTCTAGACAATTTGCAGCCCTAGGCGAGATTTTAGCTGGCGCCCCCCCCAGCCAGAGAATCGTACAATAGAAAAGATAAAGATCAATAGAGTATCCAAGGAATACACAATAGAATGGGGGGTGGACGTCACATCCTCTAGGGGGGTCCGGGGGTATATGCCGCCCCGGGAAGAAATGTTTGAACATTTTTAAGTAAAATGCTTCAATCTGGTGCACTTTGAGCACACATTACTAGAGACTAGATCTAGGGGGTACAACACCCATATGAAAAAGATCGGTTTACATTTTATTAATCAAACAAGTATGTGAACATAAACAATCACCTATCGCCAATAACAAATACATTTAACTTATTTTGTTTTTGTTGTTCATTCATATCTTATTTTACTTAGTTAACATTTATTTATTCATGCATATTTTTTTATCTCTAGTTTAAAAGGATATTTTTGGTTTACTGTCCTATAGTATACATTGGAATGATTTCAAACCTGTTTATCCCAATAATTATAAAAGAGTGCCTCGGAAATATGTGTTTACATAAATTGTGATCAAACCGTTTGAGCCCCACTGAGATAACTTGGACTAAAGTGAACTAAACACTCAGAGAGTCCTTTACCTCACTGAGCCTCTGACAGGAGAGCTCTCCCTCCACATTATTGTAGAAACATCTTCTTATTATTAGAGAAGAAGTCTCTAGAAGTGTTAGAGCAGCTAGCACCAGATTCTAATAACAACAGCGCCGGTACCTTGCTCCCACGCTCACTCGCACTTTGGCTGTGAGCTGCGGGCGCCTGATAAGCCAACATCCCCCATTTTCATCACTTACAGCGCCCATCGTACAAGGAAAATGAAAAGTGTAACCGGGGTGAAAAAGGTGTTACATTTACTTAATTATGAATATTGTTACATCAAGGCCGAAAATTAGGATGAGCACCAACGGTCAAAAATGTTTTTTTCCCTCCCAGAGCTACCAGCGCAGCGCCTCCCCAGATCTGGCGCCCTAGGCGAACATCTATAATATCTACAGTGTAGTTATGCCGATGAAAATCTTAGGTCACAGGCTTCTCCGACAGTGCAACACAATAACAGATAAACAGAAAAATATAGTGAAGCAAACGGCTTCACTATATTTAAATAAACACAAATAAAATACGAAAAAGGGCAAAGTTGGAGGAGAGCCAAAAGACAATGCAGCCATCTTTCACCGGCGCATTATAAATATAAATATCCCCCCTGCAGGCTAAGTAATTTAAAAATAATTTGGAGCAAATGTGGAGCTTGATAAGAAAAGGCTCTGGCTCCCATTGTACTTTGAGACTCTAGGAACAACCAACAACCCTGCATTCTTGGAACGCAATGCCCTAGTAGGAGAGTAGGGTATAATGAGTTCTTTAAGGTAAGATGGCGCCTGCCCATTAAGGGCTTTGTAGGCGAGAAGAAGAATTTTAAATTCTATCCAGTGTTCTATAGGGAGCCAGTGTAAGGCAGCCAGAACAGGAGTAATGTGGTCCCTTTTCCTAACTCTGGTTAGTACACGAGCTGCAGCATTTTGAATCAGCTGAAGCGACTTGACTGACTTCTTGGTACACCCTGATAATAAAGAGTTACAATAATCCAGCCTTGAAGTAACAAATGCATGGACTAGTTTCTCTGCATCGTTTTGAGGCAAGATATGCCTGATTTTTGCAATGTTACGTAGATGGAAGTAGGCGGTCCTTGAGATTGATTTTATGTGGGCATTAAAGGATAAATCCTGATCAAATATAACACCAAGATTCCTTACAGTCTCACTGGAGGCCAAATTAATGCCATCCATAGTTAGTATATCTTTAGATAATTTGTTTCGTAGATTCTTCGGGCCAAGTATAATAACTTCAGTTTTGGTCGTGTTTAACATCAAAAAGTTTTAGGTCATCCACGTTTTTAAATCCTTGAGGCAGTCTTGAATTTTATTTAGATGATTAATTTCATCAGACTTGATTGATAAATATAGTTGAGTATCATCCGCATAACAATGAACATTTACAGAATGATTCCTTATAATATTGTCTAACGGAAGCATATATAATGTGAACAAAATAGGTCCGAGCACTGAGCCCTGTGGCACTACATGGCTAACTTTGGTTTGCGTGTTAGATTTATCGTTGACACGTACAAACTGAGAGCGTTCAGATAGATAGGACCTAAACCAGCCTAAAACAGTTCCCTGTCTGCCAACTAAGTGCTCTAGTCTTTGCAATAAGATATCATGGTCGATAGTATCAAATGCAGCACTGAGATCGAGCAAAACAAGAATAGAGACAAGTCCTTTGTCTGAGGCTATTAGAAGGTCATTTGTGACTTTAACCAGAGCTGTCTCTGTGCTATGATGTGTTCTAAAGCCAGACTGAAAATCTTCAAATAAATCATTGTTTTTTAAGTAATCACACAGCTGTTTTGCGACTGCTTTCTCAAGAATTTTTGAGAGGAACGGAAGATTAGAAATAGGTCTATAGTTGGCTAAAACCTCTGGATCGAGGTTGTGCTTTTTAAGAAGCGGTTTTATCACTGCTACTTTGAATGATTGTGGAACATGGCCTGATAATAAAGACATATTCATAATATCTAATAAAGAAGTGCTAATTAATGGAAAAACTTCCTTCAACAGCTTAGTTGGAATTGGGTCTAACATACACTTTGATGGTTTAGAAGAGAGAATCATTGAATTTAATTGTTCAAGGTTTATGGCTGAAAAGCATTCTAGTTTACTATCTAGTGTAATATTAGAGCTTATATTTCCGGGAGCTGTTGATAACACTATACTGGTCAAAGGCAAGAGGTCATTACTACTGAGTGCTATGGGAATAGAAGGCTCAATCGAGCTATGGCTCTCTGTCAGCCTGGCTACAGTGCTGAAAATAAATCTTGCATTATTCTTATTCTCATCTATTAATGAAGAGTAGTAGGCTGCTCTCGCTTTACGCAGTGCTTTCTTATATTCATTGAGAGTAATATGCCAAATTAAACGAGATTCTTCAAGTTTAGTGGAACGCCATATCCTTTCAAGTTGTCTCGACTTTTGCTTTATTTTGCGGGTTTCGGCATTATGCCATGGAGCTAATCTATGTTGTTATATTTTCTTCTTTTTCAAAGGAGCAACAGAGTCTAATTTTATTCGCAGCGCATCTGTAGCACCATCAACAACAAGATCAATTTGGGGTGGTGTACATTTTGTATAAGTTTCCTCCCTTACATGCAGACATGCTATCGAGTTAAGTATTGGTGGAATCTCTTCCGTAAATTTGGCTATAGCACTAACAGATCAGCAGGAGCTTTTGACTAATGCTTTGTAGTCTAGTAACAGTACTTCAAAAGTTACTAAGAAATGGTCGGATAAAGCAGGATTATACGGTTCGACTAATAGTTGCTCAATTTCAATACCATAAGTCAGAACAAGGTGGAGAGTGTGATTATAGCAGTGGGTTGGTTTATTTACACTCTGACAAAAAAAAAATTCAACAGCATATATCAATATTATAATCTGATATTAAATAATTTACCAATATTGCTTTAGATGCTAGAGGTCTTATGTTTAAGAGACCACATTTAATCTTCCTATTTTGTTGCACTGTAGTAGTTGTTACATTTACTTTTATTAGGTTATTATGTATGACACCTCTATTAGGTTTTACCTTAAATTGTCCTTGGGCAGACACACACACCGTTAATATTGGGTATTTTATTGGGTTCGGGATTCCTATGGATGACTGCCTAGTGTTAGGGAAATAATTGTCCTAGACTCCTAGATATGACGTACAGGACCAACCCTGACGTCTGTTTATCTCCTTTAAGGAGATAGGCTGCTTCAGCCATAATGTTATTGTTCCCATTCTGTGACCGGTCAACACTAGGTCACAGATGGTCTTTGTTGTGGGTGCACTGGGACACTTCCTTCTTTGTTGTTTGTGGACTCCAGGGTATGACATATTCAAGGCCATAAGTGGCGGACGCAGGTAACTCATGCCCCGGCCACACGAGGACGAAAACGGCTAAACACATAGGATTAATGCAAACGCAATCGCAAAAAAGCTTCCGTCCACACGCAATAGTCATCCGGATAGTGTCTGTCCACACGAGACCGCTCCGTTTAGCTCCAACCGCTGGAGAAGCTGCAGTACATATGCAGGAGCCTGTACGTGGTGCTGTAACTTCCTCCACAAAAGCAGCGAAGAAGCATGGTTGTCATGGTTGCCCTTCTGTTTATTCTCCGCGGTGGGAGCCGAGGGAACCGGGCAGAGTTTTTCGCCAGTCAACGTGTATTAAAGTTTAAATCTTCCGACAAAATTATAAAAGTGCCGGTCAAAGGTCTTCTTTGTTATTTATTGAGCTTTGAAACAAATGAATAATGACTCTATATATTATAATAATAAAATACACGGAGCCTCTCTTTTTCCTCCCTCTCTTCGGACAGCGTCAGTGTCTGTTTCATGCAGCAGCTGATCCAGTAATGAGTGACCCGGCCGACAGTAAAAATAAACATATTTATATCTAGTTTAGGTAGTTTGAGAGGTAATTAAAATAGCTAAGGGTGATGAATCGATGATCGGACTTGAAGTGTGTGTTTTACTCCGTTCACCGCCGCATCACAGCGGGAGGAGCTGCAGGTGAGCAGAGCTGCGTGTCTCCGTCCTGTCAGATTAGACTTCACTCGCGTTTAGGTCCATATCGAGAGAAATATAAATAATCTGAATTCAGTGTGCAGTTTACTTTGACGCGGGGGTGAGCAGCAGAGGTGGGGAGAGGCGGGGCTATTGCCTCATCATTATCAGAAAATTATCGTATAGGGCGTACACACAGAGCCCTTGGACCCCCCAGAGCGTTGCGTATGCCGTTCTATCCACCTTGGGACCCGTTATCGTTTACGCAGTCGTTTAGTGCCGTTTTCGGTCGTCCTCGTGTGGCCGAACGGTCTATATGACACTAAACAGTAACGCAAACGACCGTTTTCGTCCTCGTGTGGCCGGGGCATCAGTGTGCCCAACTGTCTAAAGCTATCTTATCAAAATATGTTGATTACTCTCTGTGAAACCAGTTAAATGGGCTAACAAGAGAGAGGCGCTCCAGAATTGACGTGGCAACCCACCCGTGCAGTCTCACCGGGACTGCTGTGACTTGTGATGTGAATCCTCCGGCCGTAACTCCAAATAAACCTCCAGTGTTTGACATCAAAAGCTCCTGCTCCTACCGTGTCTCCTTCCTGAGTCGGTGACTCCCACTGCATTGCTACACAGAAGTTTCCTTTACACCTAGGAGAGAGCGCAGAGAAGCGTGTAAGACTGCGACTGGTCAAAACTCCAGTTTGTCATGGATTAAGTCCACACTCCATGGCTAACTTTGGTTTGCGTGGAAGATTCATCGTTAACATGTACAAACTGAGAGCGTTCAGATAGATAGGACCTAAACCAGCCTAAAGCAGTTCCCTGTATGCCAACTAAGTGCTCTAGTCTTTGCAATAAGATATCATGGTCGATAGTATCAAATGCAGCACTGAGATTCGAGATTCGATTCAAACTTTTATTTTGAAGAGCCGATTTTCTAACGCTGTGCATGCAGTCGGCGTTGGACTGGAAGTACCGGGGACCATAAACGGTTTTGAAAACTTCTGTCACGTAGTGATCATCTTCTCAATAAAATATCTTTGCTGATGTTTTTTCGAGTCTTCTGGCCAATCAGAATCAAGATTGTGCCGGAAGTCCCCACGGAGAATAACTTAGCGGTACAACTATTCTTTATACATCCGTGGGTACAACTTCAGATAACAATGAACACATAATGAAATATGACCCCCGGTTTGATGATTGACAGGTCACAGAACAATGGGAGCCATCTACCCTTGCCCACAATTTAAAGTAAGTCACACAGACTATCTCCTCAGCAAGCTGTCAGAACAAAGTGAAAAACAAACAATGGCATAAAATATTCTTAATATGTCGGGTAGTAATAGATTTATTTATTTTCGTCTCTGAGTACCAGAAGGCATAGTTTATGTTAGTATTTCTAAAAATCTCCTGGGGAAGAATCCCCCCAGACCCCCCTGCTGGGGTTGGGTTTTCAGCATGTGTGCCTTTTTATATAGTTCAGCTTTGATTCCATCATCTCATTAAACCTTTTTTAAAACCATACTTTAGTTCTGTGAAGGGATATAAGGGATATATGCACTGTACTTCACTTTTATTAATATAGTATGCTGAAAAGTGTATATTACAGCACGATTTTTTGTTGAATAGATTTCAGTGCTTGGGAGAAAAAAAAAGGGATCTTACTAAGAGAGAACAATTCAATATTTAAATGATAAAATTAAATTTTTTGGGGATCCTTTTGTTGAACTGTGTGTTTACAATTAATCGAAGCATCAGACAAAAAAAGCTTTTGAAAATAATATTATTTTTTGATTGAGGTCAAAATATAATAGTTGTAAACCTGAAGAGTCAGTGCCAGTGCCTCGCCAGCCATGAACCTCACTGCACGTCACTGCACAAGCTTATATATAGACATCTACGTTTTTTGTGCCCCAACACTTTTGTACATATAAAAACGCCACTGTATGTTCGTATGACAAAATAAAGAACCTTGAACCTATTGTGCAGGCTGGACCCCCTGTACTCCAGCGCGAGGGTTCTCTGGCTGCTGATCTGGTTCTGCGGGCTCGGGGTTCTGTTCTCGTTCTGCAGGATCTACCTGAAGCTGGACCTGATCAAAGGGTTCTGCGGGTTCTGGGCTTGTCTTTTCTTTAGTATACGTATAGAGTATTTATATAGTTTAATATATTATTCTTATATCGTTTTTTGTGTATGTAAATGGTCTGCAAAGGCTAAACATTCTGACTTGTCTCAAATGTCTCACTTGTTAAAACAATTTAGAGGAATTGACCAATCAGATGAGGCCTTTATCCGGGACCTGCCCCCCTGTGATAGGTCAGGGTCATGTCACGGGAACCTTCTGATCAATGAAATCACACCATATGACATCATCAACGCTAGCGACGTGCAGTCATGGAGATTTTGAGTTTTGAGTTTCACTAAATTACCGCTGAAACAGCAACTCTAAATTAAAAGATGGGATAAACCAGCTCAAAGACTTCAGAGAGGAGAGAGGGGGAGGATTCGACCATTTAATGCAAAGTGCAAAACTTCCGCAGCGCGTGCAGAGATCTACTGTAATGTCGCGAGGAGCTGAAGGCTGAGAGATGCTCCGACATTAATGACCGCTTTATGTGAGACAGGAGATCTTCTCCAACAACTGGGTGAGTGAAACGCGATAAATCAATAACTGACTGAATAATGACATGTCGTTTAGGATCGATAACCACCTGATGCAGTGCGCGTGCACCAGGTAGAGCAGGTTCACTTTAATGGAGAAGAGATCCATTGAACAGGACCTGATGAAGTGTTCTCATATAGGAGAAGTACTCAGGTCTTGTACTCGAGTAAAACTAGAAGTACTCAGGTCTTGTAGGCTACTTGAGTAAAAGTAGAAGTACTCAGATCTTGTACTTGTGTACAAGTAGAAGTACTCAGGTCTTGTACTGGAGTAGAGTACTCAGATATTGTACTGGAGTAAAAGTAGAAGTACTCAGGTCTTGTACTGGAGTAAAAGTAGAAGTACTCAGGTCTTGTACTGGAGTAAAAGTAGAAGTACTCAGATATTGTACTGGAGTAAAAGTAGAAGTACTCAGGTCTTGTACTGGAGTAAAAGTAGAAGTACTCAGGTCTTGTACTTGAGTAAAAGTAGAAGTACTCAGGTCTTGTACTTGAGTAAAAGTAGAAGTACTCAGATCTTGACACACACAATCCCAATTCGCGCGGAGTTAAGAACACTTAACAGAAAAATAAAACACATTTCAATGTGACATATTTTAATTGAATTCGGCTTTAGCTGCACGTTTTATTACTGATCAACTTTACAATAATGCATATCGATATAAATATTACTGACTTGTGACGTTTCTAAAGTGTTTCTACGGTGTTTTCCATTATTCCCTCTCGTGGGCACAGCCTGCCACCTGCTGGTCAGACTGTGGAACGGCACTGCTCTGCTTGTGTTGAGACTTTATTTCAGCAAGTACGAGTTAGAAATGTTTGAAAAGATACAAATATAATACACATGATTATTAGCAGCATGTATTTACAATAGAAACGAAATACATCCGTATATCTAAATCAGAGGGGAGCAGATTCTAAAAGTATAATCAGTGATAGGGACATGAAACCTGTGCTTGTCTTATATTGTACTTCTTAGATATAAATGTAAACAGATATTACACAGTAGTATTCACGTGTTGATAAGACCACTTTTCAAATAAATTCAGTCAATTAAAACATGTTCTAACAAATCTTATTTTATTAAAAAAAGCCCAATAACTTATCTGCATAATAAGGGGAAATGTTCCCTGAACATTTCCCCTTATTATAATCTGAGGCTTCTGTTTGAAGGAATGAGCTGAACACACTAAATAAAGTAAAGCCTCTGGAGAGCTGAGATGAAGGCGGTTTGTTTCTTAAAGTATATTCAACTATCAAGAATAATTGACTTACTTTTGATTGATTTTGCTAACTTATAAGTTAACTTTTGAGGCCGTGCACTGCGTTGTAGTTCAAACGCATGTTGGGATGCTTCCCAGTGTTGGTTCACTTATAACGAGCAGAACAGTCTCAGCGTGTGATAGATAACATTCAGCCTTCAATTTCAAAACAACAAAACAGAGATTAGAATTGACAAATTATTTCAAAGACAAATGTCGCTTTCTTAAAACATCCCCACTACTCCCTTTTGCACGTGGAAAGTAAACGATGAGGTATTTTCTTTGTCTTGTAAAGCCTGTCCTGCAGCATGTGTCGTTTCCTCTTCTGTCTGCAGGCTGATTCCTTCTCACAGCGTCTGTCTGACTGCACTGTCTCTCCTGGAGCTGAGACTCTGAGGATCTGATGAGGACCAGAAGACGAGTGCAGCAAGTGTGCCTGACCTGACCCTCCTCCTCCATGACCTCCGCCTGCAGTCTCTCAGCTGAATGAAGCTCCTTCTTTCCGCTGAGGGACAAACAAAGCCCCCTCCTCTCCGGAAGAAACAGGAACTGTATTTAGAGGCGTTTCCTTTTCAGTAAACCTCTTGAAATCTGCGGTTCCTGGACAGACAGTGTTGCACATGGTCCATTAGTACAGCTTTTAGTCGGGGAGGGTTATTATAACTTCCTGTCCCCAGTATTTGGTGCAGAGCGGCACTTCGAGTCACAAAGGGAAGGGAAACCTTTACGCAAACACACAAAGGCGTATGACGTGGTAGGGGGAGGGTTTTTGGAGTTGGGTTTCCCCCCCCCCTACCCGGTGTCCCTCTCTTTGTCTCCCCCTCTTCCCTCTCCCTCTCTGGGTCCTGAGGGGGGGTCAAAGGGCGTCTGGGAGGAATGCCAGAGGGGGAGGAGCGGCCAGATCTTTTGTCCTCTCGTCTCCAGTCGACCAATCCTGGCCCGTGTGACGTATCGGCTCGGCTCTTTGCATGCTTTACCCACATGCCCTAGCGGTTCCTCATCAGAACCTGAAGTGGGTCTGCCGGTCCTGGGGGGTCACTTTAAGTCCTAGGGGGTCACTTGAGTTCCTGAGGGGTCACAATCACACATTAACACATGTAATTCTGCACATATAGAGCCTTTGAAAGCAGGGTTTTCCTCCTCTGAGCCTCTACATGTCCTGGCACCAGAGCAGAGGCTGCTCCCAGGTCAGAGAGGTATATATACTCCCCAGATTCTTAGTTATATTGTGTTACTTCGGTAGCACATATACTAAAATTGGAACGATACAGAGAAGATTAGCATGGCCCCTGCGCAAGGATGACACGCAAATTCGTGAAGCGTTCCTTATTGTTTCCTTCCCGTAGCTCTTTTCTGTGATTTAATATGATTTTTTAAAGATTTGATATGATTTGGGATGATTTTGGGTGAAACAGCGCCCCCATGGCCCCCAGTGGTACTGCGGCTGCAGAGACTGCTCTTCACTCCTCTGCACTCTGCTCCTCTTCACTCCTCTGCCTTTCATTATAACACTTCAACATTTAGTTCACTAGTTTCACTTCGAGTAGTGGGTTATGCTTTGAACTGGTGGAGGAGAGACACCTCCTCTGAGCTCTGTGCCTTCATGACTTCTTCTGTTTGCATCTCACATTTCTGTTATTAGCAGGACTTCATCCAACAGGAGTCATCTGCATGTAAACAGAGCAGCATCTGATCACAGTGAATACAGACCTGAGAGGTTTAGAAATCTGGATGCTGCACAGGGTCTAAAGTGCTATTTAGCGGGACGTTACGGAGCTCAGGGGTCCCCCGCCCTCTGATGCATTTAGGGCTGACAGGGTGAGGAGGGTGTCCCGCTCCGCTGTGCAGCATCCAGGGAAACACACAGCGGAGCGGGAGCTGGTTCTGATTTGAAAGATAATGCCAACACTTTTCCATCAGCTCAACATTAACCTCAGAGCTCTGACGTTAAATGAATGATACTTATTGCAGAACCATGTTAGCCTTAATATACATGTTGACTTTAGTACACTACCGCATAGTAAATACGAATTACATTTCAAGTTATTACAGTACTTCATTAAATAGCCAAGTGTCTATGACCGTTAACCCTCCGTCCACATCTGTGAGCATTAACTTCATGAACATTTACGTTAGTGCAAAGTAAAAAAGCATAACGTGTTTTGCACCTAGCAAAGAGCAGGAGAAATGCATGTTGTTGCCGTAGTTCTACTGTTAACACTGTAAATGGCGGAGCGGCAGCTTTTAATCACGAATGGTGCATATACATGTTAACTTCGTAAACGTTAGCGCATAGTAATAAGCATTAAATGACAAGTATTTACGGATTTAAACGGCCGGAAAGCTCCGGTGTGTTTCTGGCTTAGCGGCAACTTGTTACCAATGCTAATATGCGCGAACGTTACAAGACAACACATTGGCATTCATCTGTTATATTACATTATAACGGACTGTCTTGATAAGAGTAATAGCAGAGTTTATGTTACCTTTTCAAAAGCCGGTCAGTTATGATGGCTGTTCATTTACAGTGAAGACAATCCCCGCTGAATGAGACGTCATCCAATCAGAGTACTAGAACTAAGTGAGACGACCAATGGGTGGACAGAAGATGTAAACGAGAATGCCATAGAAATGAACGTGAGGGGCGGGACTCTAAGTGAGACTAAGTGAGACTGAGCAGGCCCGATTATCCTCGCCGCCTCAGAGGATACTGCCCATTCTTCTCTGTGAAAGGAGGGGGGCAAGGAGAGGAAAGTGGGCCCTGCTCCGCGGAGCAGAAGGTCGGCCGTTCGATCCCCAGCTGTGGCAGAGATGAGGAAGAGCTCCCCTCTCAGACAGCACTGCCTGACACTGATGACTCTAAAACAGGGGGTTTTGGTCAATGATGATAAACTACAAAGAGTATCTGTAAAGTGCTGTGAGATAACATCTGAATAAATAAAACTGATCTGATTAAAGAAAGGTTTGTTCTACAGAGCTGTATTATGATGCATGTTATATTTGATATATATATCAAATATAACATGCATCATAATTGAGTGGCAACATATCTATATATATATATATATAGAGGAGATGATGAGATGATACACACATACATGTGTGTGTGTATCATCTCATCATCTCTACTGTGCTTATGCACCATGTTGTGTTTTATTGACCCGTGTTGCAGTCAAATATCAGACGTTGTGTAATGAATTCTAAATAAAGTTTCCACACAAAGTTCAGTTCAGTTTTATTTTAAAATAGATTTAAATAAATAAAGACAAAAGACAATTAAAGAAAAAGAGCCATCATTCCCCCCCCCTCTGGGTCCCTTTTGAGTCTTTTCATCTCCTCCCTCCATTCCTCCACAGTTTTCCCGCCGGCAGCCGCGCAGTGAGACACACCTGCAATGCGAGTGTGGCCAGTGTCGATCCTCTTGGCCTGGCCACACTTGCTGCAGGTGTACTGACCCGTCTGCTGACGGGCTTTGCTCCAGGGCGACGGCCCACCCCTTGCAGCATCAGCCTCCGCCGCATTCCTCTTCCTGTAGGCCGTTATCTTCGGCACACGGAGAGGAGGAGGCTGAGCAGCAGGGGCAGCCATGAGAGGGCCAGCCGGGAGCAGTGTCGGAGGAGGAGGAGGAGGAGGAGGAGGAGGAGGAGGAGGAGGAGGAGAGGGAGGAGGCGGAGGAGGAGGAGGGAGGAGGAGGAGAGAGGAGGAGGAGGAGGAGGAGGAGGAGGCGGAGGAGGAGAGGAGGAGGAGGAGGGAGAGGAGGAGGAGTGAGGAGGGAGGAGGAGGAGTGTGGCCAGATGAGGCAGGCAGACCCCCCCCTGAAGGTCCCGGCACCTCGGGATGTTGTAATGGAAGGGCTGTCCTTGTCCCACCTGTACAAAGGACAGCCTTTCGCTGGCGGGAGAGGCTGGGACAGCCACAGCTACTGCAGGGACGACGCCAGTTCCCTGCAGCAGCACAGGACACCCCGCCTCTCTTTCTGGCACGAGAGAACCTGTAAGCACAACCCGAGAAGATAAGCTGAGTCACGGAGAGGACAGTGAGGGTAATGCCGCAGCAAATATTTGGTACAGGAATATTTGAAGCGAGTCTTACCGTTGGAGACTCTCCTTCCCAGGACAGAAGGTGTTCATCCCCTTCACTGTCTTGGACCGCGAAGGAACGACTGGGACCGCTTGGCTTCAATGAGACGGCGGGCATCTCCGGGGTCCACCCACTCCTGTGATAAGGAAACAAAAGTCTGTCTGATTATTGGAGTACAATTTTTCTCAAATACTGTTTATATGATGTTGTAATTATCACCTAGTGTGTCTTTGGTCAATAGTCATTTTGTGTAAGATAAATAATATTGCTATAATTCTACTATGATTATCAGTACTAGTATTGACAGGCCAGACCTGAAACAAGGCAGCTGTCTTTGACACGCCGTCTCTGTTGCAGCAGTCCCGATCCATGTAGATCAGCTGGGGGGTGGTACCTCGGCTAGTCGGTACCGCCTCATCAGTCCGGCCGCCATACTGGACAGGCCCTCTGAGCAGGTGAGGACGCTGATGAGGACCTTATCCAGCTGACGGCTGGAGAGAGAGAGATTGAAAATGTGAGTGCATAAACACACGGCGGCTGTAAGAAAAAAAATGAAATTGTGACACCGAATCTGCCCCATCATCACGCTGCACAAGGCCAGGAACTGCTCGCACACACCGAGGTACTGGATCGCTCTCCGCATCCAGGCGTCTGAGTGCTGCTCCCGTCACAGGACAGCCTGCAGAAACACACAACAAGCATTATATTCAGCTCCCTCATCACATTCATTCATATATACGGTATGTTGTCAATTCCTCTCACTTGTACATAAGTACAGCTGGGAACTGGCAGCTGTAGGTGGGGGCCAGCTGCCTGATGATGCCCCTGTGACCACCGGCCGACCTTCTTCTTGCATCGACAGTGGCCATGGGTTATTTTACTGTGTACTTTTTCAGTTATTCTCTGTCAAACTCCTGTGGCAGAAAATCATTTTATCTCATCAAATATAGCAGAAAACATGCAGTTTGACGGAGGATTAAAACTGTAATCAGAGCCCTCTCATCTGAGCTCCGTTACACACACACAGGAGCGGGACATCCTCCTCAACCTGTCCGCAATAAATGCCTCAGAGGACGGATACCTGAAACGTAGCGTCCAGCTAGCTTAGCCGTTAGCTTAGCGATAAATACACACAGCGTTGTATTCTCCTCCCCCTGTCGGCCCTAAAAGCTTCAGAGGGCGGATACCGGAACTCCGTAGCGTCCCGCTAATGTGAAACACACACACACAGCCTTAGCGGGACATTGTCCTCCCCCTGTCGGCTCTAAAAGCTTCAGAGGGCGGATAGCTGGGCTCCGTAGCGTCCCGCTAGCTAAAGGTGAACACACACAGCAGTTCATCAGCGGTTCACAAAGTACCGTACAAACACCACGGCTAACTCAGTATGACTAATGTCGGACAGAGAAGTGTCTTTGTAACAGTGTTTACACGTGTATTTGCTAATAATTAATGCACATTTTACTCACAGTGTCGCTTGATTGAAGTCACTCAGTAGAATGCCAGGTCGAAATAATGGCGGACGGAGGAGAGAATTTGGAAAGAAATCCGCCTCACT
The DNA here is from genome assembly GCF_902827175.1 of Gymnodraco acuticeps. Taxonomy (NCBI): domain Eukaryota; kingdom Metazoa; phylum Chordata; class Actinopteri; order Perciformes; family Bathydraconidae; genus Gymnodraco; species Gymnodraco acuticeps. Next base: position 355,703 of record NW_022992062.1, read on the forward strand.
GATTGGACGCCAAAAGTTTGATTCTCTGATTTGGACCTTTATCCGCCTCCCATTGGCGAACGATTGAATCCACCCGGTGGAGGATACTGCCCATTCTTCTCTGTGAAAGGAGGGGGGCAAGGAGAGGAAAGTGGGCCCTGCTCCGCGGAGCAGAAGGTCGGCCGTTCGATCCCCAGCTGTGGCAGAGATGAGGAAGAGCTCCCCTCTCAGACAGCACTGCCTGACACTGATGACTCTAAAACAGGGGGTTTTGGTCAATGATGATGATAAACTACAAAGAGTATCTGTAAAGTGCTGTGAGATAACATCTGAATAAATAAAACTGATCTGATTAAAGAAAGGTTTGTTCTACAGAGCTGTATTATGATGCATGTTATATTTGATATATATATCAAATATAACATGCATCATAATTGAGTGGCAACATATATATATATATATATATATATATATATATATATATATATATATACATATAGGAGATGATGAGATGATACACATACATATATACACTGAACAAAAATATAAGCGCAACACTTTTGTTTTTGCTCCCATTTTTCATGAGATGAACTCAAAGATCTAAAACATTTTCTATATACACAAAATAACCATTTCTCTCAAATATTGTTCACAAATCTGAAAAAATCTGTGATAGTGAGCACTTCTCCTTTGCCGAGATAATCCATCCCACAGGTGTGGCATATCAAGATGCTGATTAGACAGCATGATTATTGCACAGGTGTGCCTTAGGCTGGCCACAATAAAAGGCCACTCTGAAACGTGCAGTTTTCCTTTATTTGGGGGGTCTGGGGGGGTCCGAAAACCAGTCAGTATCTGGTGTGAGGGGTAGGATTAGGGGTAGGGTTAGGGTAATGTTGTGAATTGAGTGATCTGTGTTCGTCATCCATAACATACGCCTGCCCATACCATAACCCCACCTCCACCATGGGCCACTCAATTCACAACATTACCCTAACCCTAACCCTAACCCTAATCCTACCCCTCACACCAGATACTGACTGGTTTTCGGACCCCCCCAGACCCCCCAAATAAAGCAAAACTGCACGTTTCAGAGTGGCCTTTTATTGTGGCCAGCCTAAGGCACACCTGTGCAATAATCATGCTGTCTAATCAGCATCTTGATATGCCACACCTGTGGGATGGATTATCTCGGCAAAGGAGAAGTGCTCACTAGCACAGATTTTTGCAGATTTTTTAACAATATTTGAGAGAAATGGTTATTTTGTGTATATAGAAAATGTTTCAGATCTTTGAGTTCATCTCATGAAAAATGGGAGCAAAAACAAAAGTGTTGCGTTTATATTTTTGTTCAGTGTATATACATTAGGGGTGTAACGGTTCACAGAAGTCACGGTTCGGTTCGTACCTCGGTTTGGAGGTCACGGTTCGGTACAACAAGAAAAAGCAAAAAAAAGTCCCAAATGCATAATTCCAGGTTTGTTGTTATTTATGATTGAACAGTAGTGCAAGTTTCAGTTTAAAAATAAAGAACTCTTTTTTTAATAATGAACTGTATTAAACAGTTAAAAACAAACCATACACAGTACCACACACACTCAGATGGCCATATTATCTATAATGGCTGATGTCAAACAAAAAGGTTTCATCAAGCTGTAAAACTAAAAGAATGTCTTGAAAATATGACATCATAAATAATAAGAAAGTGTTTCAAGAGCGCAAAGTCGTTGAAAAACATATGCCAAAAGCTTCCGTTATTTATTTTGGTCTCACGGCTTTCATTTCTATTGGTTTATAAAAACAGCGGGGATCAGCTGTTGAACTGCTGCTGTCTTTTGCCGGGCTCCGGTGATTGGCAAATCTGGGTGATGCCTTCTGATATGATTTAGCATGTTTGGCATGTGTTACCATTAGCATACCGCACCGCTGTAGAACAACGGCCGACACACCGTCCTCGTCCGATCCACTCGTTATTGTAGTCCACAGGGAACCCGAAATGTTCCCACACAGCTGATTTAGAAGAAGCAGGTGGGTTCTAGCTCCTGTGTTATCTGAAATCGCCATACTAACTTTTCTTCTTCTTGTATTTTGTTCTTGTTTCTTCTTGTTCTTCATTTGTTGTTTAAGGGCGGCTGGCAAACAGCTTTTAGGCGCAATACCGCCCCCTGGATTATATATAGTGTAGTGGATACTGCCCTGAATGACAGACTTTTTTCCCACTCATAAAAAAAAGGCGTATTCGTCGTGTGACTGCGTGTGCCGAACCGTGACGTCCGAACCGTGACGGTACGGTACGAATACGGATACCGTTACACCCCTAATATACATATATATATATGTGTGTGTATCATCTCATCATCTCTACTGTGCTTATGCACCATGTTGTGTTTTATTGACCCGTGTTGCAGTCAAATATCAGACGTTGTGTAATGAATTCTAAATAAAGTTTCCACACAAAGTTCAGTTCAGTTCAGTTTTATTTTAAAATAGATTTCAATAAATAAAGAAAAAAGACAATTAAAGAAAAAAGAGCCATCATTCCCCCCCCTCTGGGTCCCTTTTGAGTCTTTTCATCTCCTCCCTCCATTCCTCCACAGTTTTGCCGCCGGCAGCCGCGCAGTAAGACACACCTGCAATGCGAGTGTGGCCAGTGTCGATCCTCTTGGCCTGGCCACACTTGCTGCAGGTGTACTGACCCGTCTGCTGACGGGCTTTGCTCCAGGGCGACGGCCCACCCCTTGCAGCATCAGCCTCTGCCGCATTCCTCTTCCTGTAGGCCGTTGTCTTCGGCACACGGAGAGGAGGAGGCTGAGCAGCAGGGGCAAGCCATGAGAGGGGCCAGCCGGGAGCAGTAATCGAAGAGGAGGAGGAGGGGCAGCAGCCATGAGAGGGCCAGCCGGGAGCAGTAATCGAAGAGGAGGAGGAGGGGCAGCAGCCATGAGAGGGACAGCCGGGAGCAGTGTCCGAAGAGGAGGAGGAGGGGGAGGAGGAGGAGGGGGAGGAGGAGGAGGGGGGAGGAGGAGGAGGGGGGGTGTGGCCAGATGAGGCAGGCAGACCCCCCCCTGAAGGTCCCGGCACCTCCGGGATGTTGTAATGGAAGGGCTGTCCTTGTCCCACCTGTACAAAGGACAGCCCTTTCGCTGGCGGGAGAGGCTGGACAGCCACAGCTACTGCAGGGACGACGCCAGTTCCCTGCAGCAGCACAGACACCCCGCTCTCTCTCTGGCGCCGAGAGAACCTGTAAGACAAACCCGAGAAGACAGCTGAGTCACGGAGAGGACAGTGAGGGCAGGAAACAGGAATATTTTAAGCGAGTCTTACCGTTGGAGACTCTCCTTCCCAGGTCAGGAGGTGTTCTTCCCCTTCGCTGTCTTGAACCGCCCCTTCGGCTGCCTCTCCCGGTGTCTGGCAGGGTAGACGACCCGTCGCCTGTCCGGCTCGGGCAGGCGTTGCCAGAGGGCCATGAGTTCATCCACCCTCTTGTCAGAAAGCCCCTGAAGGCTCCTGGCTTCCAGCAGGGCCTTGGCCAGCTTCAGGACATGCTGGTATCCTGGCTGGCCATCAGGACCCTGCATCTCCTCCTGAGGAGAAAAGGAAGGAGGGAGGAGGAGAGAAGTGCTGCTGTGGAGTCTTGAATACATATAATTATTATTGTTATCATTATCAGTAGTAGCAGTGTGTTAGTGAACTTACCTCAGAGTCTGAGGAGGACTGCTGAGCAGGAGCCTCAGGGGCCTCGGGAGGGTCAGGTTGGTGAGGGGCGGCCGGGCCGGATGGCTCAGACCTGGGTGCGTCAGCCGGATCACCCGACCGGGCTGCTGTGCCGGTGGAGGGGATATCTGGCTGGAAGACGGTCGGGTCCTCCACGTCTTCCTCGATACCCTCGTCCACCTCCTCCAGCGACTGGATGGCAGCAGCCTCGTCCGGAATGTCGGGGTCAAAGCTGACGTCCTCAAGCACTTTGCCCGTCTGCCTGTACAGGAACTCCACCCCGATGAGCTCCCCTGTCACGCGGAAAAAAGACAGGAAGCAAAGGATTTGCAAAATGCTCCTTTTCCTCACAGTTATGATGTCTGAATAAAGTGAATAAGGTTTTCACATCACCCACCTGTGTACTCGGCAGGCTTGGTGAAGTCCTTAACCAGCTGACGGCCAAGCACCCTTTGGCTCTTCTGGTTAAGGGCGTGCTTGAGGTGGCCACTGTAGGAGTGCAGAGGCTCCACCTCTCCCGAAGCTGCCGCTGCGCGGTCCTCATTCCACCTCACCAGTCCATGGACCAGGAACGCCTGGAAGTGCTTGGCACTCGCCTGCGTTCCTGAGGAAGCCGGTATCAGATCAGAAATTAATTGACATTTGCGTGAAATGTGAATTCATGATAGACTTTATCACAAGCTGTACCTGGGATGAACCGGTGGAAGGACTCCAAAGACGTGGAGCCCCTCGCGCAGCGATACACCGGCAGGATTACTCCGCCCTTTGTCAGCCTGCCGGTCTGCGTGTACAGCTGCACGCCAGGTGGGTCCTGGATGCAGCTGAGGTGGGGCCTCTGCGTACTCCATATGTCCTGGATGCGGAGAGGGTCGAGCAACGGGATGTCCAGGTTGTCGCGTCCTGCCGTACCGCCGAAGGTTTAGAGGAGGTCCTGGATCAGGAGCGCCGTCTCTTCCGCCCCACGCGTCCGACGACGGCAGTGGAGCCTCCACTCCTCCCTGGTGATCTTCTGGATCACCTCGGCGTCGGTCAGGCCGACCATCCCGTGCTTCCCCTCCAGCTGGGACCGCTTGGCTTCAGTGAGACGGCGGGCATCTCCGGAGTCCACCTCGAAGATGCACAGAGACAGCTGCCTCATGAAGGCGGGGTACAGCTCGTGGCTCTCTGTGGTGACACCTGCTGCGAAACGTCGCATCAGGTGCCAGATGTCCAGTCTCACCACAAGCTGTCCCCACCCCTGTGAAAAGGAAACAAAAGTCTGTCTGATTATTGAAGTACAATTTTTCTTTTTCTGTTTTTATGATGTTGTAATTATCTTGAACAACATCTAGCGTGGCTTTGGTCAATAGTCATTTTGTGTAAGATAAATAATATTGCTATAATTCTACTATGATTATCAGTACTAGTATTGACAGGCCAGACCTGAAACAAGGCAGCTGTCTTTGACACGCCGTCTCTGTTGCAGCAGTCCCGATCCACGTAGATCAGCTGGGGGGGTGGTACCCCGGCGAGTCGGTACCGCCTCATCAGTCCGGCCGCCATACTGGACAGGCCCTCTGCGCCCTCGGAGCAGGTGAGGACGCTGATGAGGACCTGCCCGTACTCGTTACCAACGTTGGTAACCCAGGCGGCCGTGTCGGAAGCGATACCGGCGAGCTTCTTCGTCACCTGGACAGAGAGAGAGAGAGATATTTCAAAGGTGACCGCATAAACACACGGCGGCTGTAAGAAAAAAATGAAATTGTGCCAAACTATACTGACCTTCTTGGTGGAATCCATCTTCAGGATGGATCCGAAGGTGGACGTGATCCTGGCCTTGTACTCCAGCCGCGTCATTATGTCGTAGCCGTAGACCGTCAGCAGCCAGATGGGTGAGGGCAGAGTGGGCATTGTGGGCGGTGGTGGAAACTGCCCCCTCACGCTGCACAAGGCCAGGAACTGCTCGCACACGCCGAGGTACTGGATCGCTCTCCGCATCCAGGCGTCTGATGCTGCTCCCGCAGGGTGTTACACAACTGAGTGGCACTGTTGCCCAGAGTGCGGGACTTCAGCTAGGTAACCACCCTATGGTCACAGGACAGCCTGCAGAAACACAAAACAAGCATTATATACAGCTCCCTTCATCACATTTATATATATATATACGGTATGTTGTCAATTCCTCTCACTTGTACGTAAGTACTGCTGGGAACTGGCGGCTGTAGGTGGGGGCCAGCTGCCTGATGATGCCCTGTGACCACCCGCCGACCTTCTTCTTGCATCGAAGGCACTCCAGGTACTCGGTGGCCATGAGATACCAGCCGTCGATGTCCAGGACCCTCCGGATGGTCCTGTACAGCCCAGCCTTCACCATGGACCCGGTGCATGAAGGCTGGGGGCATGTCAGCTGCAGACGCCAGATCCGGTGTGGCATCCAGAGAAACAGCCGACATGCAAAGAAGGGGTCGGGGGACGCGGGAGGGCTGGTGGTAGATCGGCCGGGATTGGGGGGGGTTCCACCACAGATTCAAGTCTGGGATGAGGCTCGGCCTCCCCCACTGGTCCCTGGTGAACAGCACCCGACCGATCCACTGCTGCTGCTCCACAGTGAGAGCTGCCCGCCAGGACACGGGCAGCAGCTGGAGAGAGAACCAGAGCAACGTAAAGGGCACTTATATCTGAGGACATCGCTCCAGGGCAGCAGATGAGCAGCGTTTGCTTTGACAGACAGTCTTACCTCACGTGGCAGAGGAGGGAGGAAGGCTGGCCCCGGCAACTCCTCCTGTCCGGGAGCAGCTCCGGGGGAAGCCGTGGCTGCGGTAGCGAGGAGGGAGCTGGTGCAGGCTGGACTACTGCTGGAGGTCGCAGGGCGTGGTCCTGTTCCTAAGTGGCCTCCAGCAGCTCCTCGTCCGTGGGCTCGCCCAGCACAGCAGAGACACCAGCCCCCTTCTGTGGTGCGGAGGAGGGGGTGGCGGGAGGCGGATGGAGCGGGAGAGGGGCCTGTACATCCGAGGCTTAAAGAGAAATCAAAGTCAACTTAATCTCAAATATGTTTGTACACACAGAAAGATTGAAATACTGTTTCCCACAGCCCAGAGGTATAAAAAAGACACACAAATGTTTCATTAACATGAAAGAATTAGATGTTCGTTGCGTTAATATTGAGCCACAGAAAACTAAAACCTAGTGGAGCACAGAAGGTTGTTTAAAGAGAGAAAGTGACGACGAGACAAAACAACGGCACCAGATTAGACTTGTTGAGGGAGCGATGCAGGCAGCGAGCGGTTGGAGGGGTTACGCAGGTTTACGAGGGAGAGGATGATGAGCTTACTCTACAAGCACTCGTTAGTGATGATCTGACAGGCGATTGGTCGGCGTGAAGCTTGGTGATTTGAGACTTGAAACAGGCGGATAGTTTTTCATTAAAGCAAACTTACCTGCCAGGTCATATCCTTCTGAGTACGGGCATATTTATAGAGCAAAATAAAGGGAGAAGGGTCAAAAAGGAAGTCAAACTTTCAGTTATCAACAACATGTTGCATGAATGCTACTTGAGTTTTTACTTACACTCCTCCATGTCAACTACCGCCCTGATCAGCTCGTCATCGGAAGACTCCTCCGATGGCTTGGAGGGAAGAGCTGATCTGAGGGAGGCTGTAATCGCAACGTGAGTGAGAAGAAAATATACAGTGAACATGAGAAATACGAATAGGGTTAAACTGTGCATTTCATTCAGGCTGGACTTGCCTGGAAATGCAGGCTTAGGGACCACCAGCTTCTTGATCTTTGCCTGCAGTTCCACGGCAGACAGAGAACGCCGCCCGGACACGAAGGCCGCAAGCGCTGAACCAAGAGGCCTATGAGACAGAACAACATCTAGAATGCACAGCATGAAAAACACCAACGTGTCTTCAGAAAGGTCATCCAGGTACGTCAAACTCAGACAGCTTTAAAATAACACACGTACTTTGATGCAGTCCTCGCTCTCTGGCCAGAGACAGAGACTGTGCTGGTGGTGGTGGATGCAGCAGCAGCAACAGCAGCAGGTCTCTGTCTGTCTCGGCTCTTGGTAGCAGATGGCGTTCTCCATCTGCGAGCCGGGTGTGGGAATCTTCCTCCGGAGGTAGTTGACAAATCTACAAAAATCAGACAATTTGTCACATGATTATTATCAACCGAATAAGAATCCACATGTATATATATATATATATATAGATATTACGACATACCGGATTTGTTTGGGGTCCACAGACTCGTACAGGCTGTCCAGGGTCTCAAATTTAAAGTCCCCGAAGCCAACAAGGGCCTGTCCCTCCTGACCAGGCAGGAGGGACTTCGCCCGCGCCTCCTCAAACGCCCGGTGGAACCTGACTGCCTCCAGAAAGTCAGGGTACGCTGAGGAGTAGTGGGTGAAGGCGTCCTGTAAATTCACAAATAAGGTTAAAACTGTTGTCACTCTTTTAATGGTATTGTGAATCAGACTGAAGTACTCCACCTTGTTGGCCATCAGCGGGGACTGAGACCCTGTCCTCTCTCGCTCCTTCTGGTGGGAGGCGACCAGATTAATGGCGTAGCCCACGTCGTTCTCCAGGAGCCAGTGGAAGATCTTTCCCTGGTACTGGCCGAACTGGACCTTCCACCGGCTCAGGACGAGGGTGGCGTTGGCGGTGGAGCCACCCTCGGAGGAGACGTGGGCCCAGGCCTCCGCGTCCACCTCCTCGGGCTTCTTTGCCCTGTACAGGGCTTGGCCGGCTGCTCGCCGGGGGGCGAGGGTGCTGGCTTCGTCCGTGGCCTTTAAGAGGAGAGTCCCGTTAGGGGCCCTCCGAAATACTGGATGTTCCATCTACACAGAGTTGGACTCAGTTAGACCACTACCACAAATACAATGAAGTACTTTACTGTTGGAGTCAGTACTAGTTGGACTTCTACCACAAGTAGGCTACTATGAAGTTATTTTACTGTGTACTTTTTCAGTTATTCTCTGTCAAACTCCTGTGGCAGAAAATCATTTTATCTCTCGTCAAATATAGCAGAAAACATGCAGTTTGACAGAGGATTAAAACTATAATCAGAGCCCTCTCATCGGAGCTCCGTTAGTACACACACACACAGGAGCGGTACATACTCCTCAACCTGTCGGCCTTAAGAGCTTCAGAGGGCGGATACCTGAGCTCCGTAGCGTCCCGCTAATGTGAAACACACACACACAGCGTTAGCGGGACATTCTCCTCCCCCTGTCGGCCCTAAAGGCTTCAGAGGGCGGATACATGAGCTCCGTAGCGTCCCGCTAATGTGAAACACACACACACACACAGCGTTAGCGGGACATTGTCCTCCCCCTGTCGGCTCTAAAAGCTTCAGAGGGCGGATAGCTGGGCTCCGTAGCGTCCCGCTAGCTCAAGGTGAACACACACAGCAGTTCATCAGCGGTTCACAAAGTACCGTACAAACACCACGGCTAACTCAGTATGACTAATGTCGGACATAGAAGTGTCTTTGTAACAGTGTTTACACGCGTATTTGCTAATAATTAATGCACATTTTACTCACAGTGTCACTTGATTGAAGTCACTCAGTAGAATGCCAGGTCGAAACAATGGCGGACGGAGGAGAGAATTTGGAAAAAAATCCGCCTCACTGATAGGACGCATAAAGTCTGATTCTCTGATTTGGACCTTTATCCGCCTCCCATTGGCGAACGATTGAATCCACCCGGTGGAGGATACTGCCCATTCTTCTCTGTGAAAGGAGGGGGGCAAGGAGAGGAAAGTGGGCCCTGCTCCGCGGAGCAGAAGGTCGGCCGTTCGATCCCCAGCTGTGGCAGAGATGAGGAAGAGCTCCCCTCTCAGCCAGCACTGCCTGACACTGATGACTCTAAAACAGGGGGTTTTGGTCAATGATGATGATAAACTACAAAGAGTATCTGTAAAGTGCAGTGAGATAACATCTGAATAAATAAAACTGATCTGATTAAAGAAAGGTTTGTTCTACAGAGCTGTATTATGATGCATGTTATATTTGATATATATATCAAATATAACATGCATCATAATTGAGTGGCAACATATATACATATATATACACATACATATATACATATAGGAGACATATCATCTCTGCTGTGCTTATTTATACACCATGTTGTGTTTTATTGACCCGTGTTGCAGTCAAATATCAGACGTTGTGTAATGAATTCTAAATAAAGTTTCCCACACAAAGTTCAGTTCAGAGTTTTATTTTAAAATAGATTTAAATAAATAAAGATAAAAGACAATTAAAGAAAAAAAGAGCCATCATTCCCCCCCCTCTGGGTCCCTTTTGAGTCTTTTCATCTCCTCCCTCCATTCCTCCACAGTTTTCCCGCCGGCAGCCGCGCAGTGAGACACACCTGCAATGCGAGTGTGGCCAGTGTCGATCCTCTTGGCCTGGCCACACTTGCTGCAGGTGTACTGACCCGTCTGCTGACGGGCTTTTGCTCCAGGGCGACGGCCCACCCCTTGCAGCATCAGCCTCCGCCGCCTTCCTCTTCCTGTAGGCCGTTGTCTTCGGCACACGGAGAGGAGGAGGCTGAGCAGCAGGGGCAGCCATGAGAGGGCCAGCCGGGAGCAGTAATCGAAGAGGAGGAGGAGGGGCAGCAGCCATGAGAGGGACAGCCGGGAGCAGTGTCCGAAGAGGAGGAGGAGGGGGGGGGGAGGAGGAGGGGGGGGGGGGTGTGGCCAGATGATGCAGGCAGACCCACCCATGAAGGTCCCGGCACCTCCGGGATGTTGTAATGGAAGGGCTGTCCTTGTCCCAGCTGTACGAAGGACAGGAATATTTGAAGCGAGTCTTACCGTTGGAGACTCTCCTTCCCAGGACAGGAGGTGTTCTTCCCCCTCGCTGTCTTGAACCGCCCCTTCAGCTGCCTCTCCCGGTGTCTGGGAAGGTAGACGACTCGTCGCCTGTCCGGCTCGGGCAGGCGTTGCCAGAGGGCCATGAGTTCGTCCACCCTCTTGTCAGAAAGCCCCTGAAGGCTCCTGGCTTCCAGCAGGGCCTTGGCCAGCTTCAGGACATGCTGGTATCCTGGCTGGCCATCAGGACCCTGCATCTCCTCCTGAGGAGAAAAGGAAGGAGGGAGGAGGAGAGAAGTGCTGCTGTGGAGTCTTTACATACATTGCATTTAGCTGACGCTTTTATCCAAAGCGACTTACAATAAGTGCATTCGACCAACAAGATACAAACTAGAAGAAAACAGAATCATATAAGTACATCAGGTTTCATAGAGCCAAACAATTTCAAGTGCTACTCAACTGGCTTTAGGTAAGCCAGTCCTTTATTAGTATATAAGTGCTTTGTTAATAGTTCTAACGCTCGAATTGGAGTCGAAAGAGATGAGTTTTCAGTCTGCGCCAGAAGGTGTGTAAGCTTTCTGCTGTCCTGATGTCAATGGGGAGCTCATTCCACCATCCTGGAGCCAGGATAGCAAACCCACGTGTTTTTGGTGATGGGAACTTGGGTCCCCCTCGCTGTGCGGGTGCAGCGAGCTGTTTGGCTGATGCAGAGCGGAGTGCACGTGCTGGGGTGTGCGGTTTATCCATGTCCTGGATGTAGGAAGGGCCAGATCCATTCGCAGCATGGTACGCAAGTACCAGTGTCTTGAAGTGGATTCTAGCAGTTACCGGAAGCCAGTGAAGGGAGCGGAGGAGCGGAGTGGTGTGGGAACATTTAGGAAGGTTGAAGACCAGACGAGCCGCTGCATTCTGGATGAGCTGCAGAGGTCGGATGGCACATGCAGGTAGACCAGCCAGGAGGGAGTTGCAGTAGTCTAGGCGTGAGATGATCTTATCTTACTATTAACAGGTGAATGAAAAAGGGGACTAAGGGCACTGTCGCCTAGTGGTTAAAGCGCCTGTCTCGTAAACAGGAGATCCTGGGTTCAAATCCCAGCAGTGCCTCATAACAGTGTCTAACCCTCAAGCTGTATTTTCTGCGGAAACATAAATACTAAAGGAATATATTTTAAATGTTTTCTAAGGCTTCAGAAGTTGTTTTCTGTATGCTAGGAAATCATCAAACCCAACACACCGGTTCATTAAAGTGTACAGATTGTTCCCAGTATGAGGCGCTGCTGGGATTCGAACCCAGGATCTCCTGTTTACAAGACAGGCGCTTTGACCAACTAAGCCACAGCGCCTCTTTCTGCCAGTCTGGAGATGTGTTATTTCTCAATTCAAAAGGAAACTATTAACCACGCAGCAACCTTCAGGTCTGAAAAATAAAGCCAATTTTGAAGTTACAAAAAAAGAATCCTCCAATAACCAGTCGAGGCATGAACCTCAATGGCTGGATATGAAAGTAGCTCTGTTTTTAGATGAGAAAACAATGCTGTATCTTCTTTCTGGAGAAATGTCACATAAAGAATTCATCCTGAAATCCTAGGATCACCTGAACAGTTGAAATCCTGCAAATCCATTGAGGCACTGCTGGGATTTGAACCCATGATGTTGTGTTATCTTCTTTTTCACATCACAGAATTAATGCAGCTTTGATATGAGAGAAAACTGACAGGAGTTCAAGGGCACTGTCGCCTAGTGGTTAAAGCGCCTGTCTCGTAAACAGGAGATCCTGGGTTCAAATCCCAGCAATGCCTTCATTGATCAGGGATGATGTGGATCTCCATTCTTCTCGTTAAAGATCAAGATGTGTTTTTGTTTGGGAAATACGTGGAACAGGCTAAATGTCTTTTTGGGGAAATGCCACATTCATCCTGAATTCATTGGAAATGCTTGACATCCTGCAAATCCGCTGAAGCAGTACTGGGACTTGAACCCATGATTTAGTATTATCCTCCTTTTGAGTTGATGGCAATAAATGCAGATTTGGTTTAATAAGGGTGAGGACAGAAAGGGCACTGTCGCCTAGTGGTCAAAGCGCCTGTCTCGTAAACAGGAGATCCTGGGTTCAAATCCCAGCAGTGCCTCATAACAGTGTCTAACCCTCAAAGTGTATTTTCTGCTGAAACATAATCACTAAAGAAATATTTTGTAAATGTTTTCAGAAATTGTTTTCTATATGCCAGGAAATCCTCAAACCCAACACACTGGTTCTTTATAATGCACAGCCTGGTGCCCAGTATGAGGCACTGCTGGGATTCGAACCCAGGATCTCCTGTTTACAAGACAGGCGCTTTCTTATTTCTCAATTCAAAAGTAAACTTTTAACCACACAGTCATTAGAAAAACAAAGTTATTCCAATGACCACTTGAGGCACGAAACTAATAGCTTTGATATGAAGACAGCTTTGTTTTAAGATGAGAAAAAAATGCCACATTTCATTCTGGAAAACATATCTCATGAAGAATTCATCCTGAAATCCTAGGATCACTTGAACAGTTGAAATCCTGCAAATCCATTGAGGCACTGCTGGGATTTGAACCCATGATGTTGTGTTATCTTCTTTTTCACATCACAGAATTAATGCAGCTTTGATATGAGAGAAAACTGACAGGAGTTCAAGGGCACTGTCGCCTAGTGGTTAAAGCGCCTGTCTCGTAAACAGGAGATCCTGGGTTCAAATCCCAGCAGTGCCTCATGTTGTTTGTCTGATTTTGTTGATAGAGATTGCTCTTATTCAAGAAAAACTTAACCTCAGGAATTTTTTTAAGATTTCCACAGTTGTTTCTATGATATGTAGAATGCTAAACATTTTTTTGCATCACTTCTTTGTACAATAAACTTAACATACATAGCGGCGTGGGAACATTTAGGAAGGTTGAAGACCAGACGAGCCGCTGCATTCTGGATGAGCTGCAGAGGTCGGATGGCACATGCAGGTAGACCAGCCAGGAGGGAGTTGCAGTAGTCTAGGCGTGAGATGAATACATATTATTATTATTAATAATAAAAGCTGTCATCCAATCAGATCAGAGCCCTTTAGATCAATAAAGCCAGTGTACCTCCCAGACCCCCCCCCCAAATACTCTTTGACACCCACCGGCTGCATACTTGATATGAAGGTAAAGAGATGTTAGGAACTTGTCAAAACTGATTTGATTAAAGAAAGGTTTACAGAGCTGTATTATGATGCATGTTATATTTTATATATATATATATATGTATCATCTCATCATCTCTACTGTGCTTATTGATGCACCATGTTGTGTTTTATTGACACGTGCTGCAGTCAAATATCAGACGTTGTGTAATGAATTCTAAATAAAGTTTCCACACAAAGTTCAGTTCAGAGTTTTATTTTAAAATAGATTTAAATAAATAAAGATAAAAGACAATTAAAGAGAAAGTGGCATTAGTCCCCCCCCCTCTCTGGGTCCCTTTGTAGTGTCAATCAGATCAGAGCCCTTTAGATCAATAAAGCCAGTGTACCACCCAGACCCCCCCCCCCTGGGAGTCCTGTAGGAGACAGGGAGGCCTTCCATTTAGCGATGGCCCTCTCCAAGTCCGTTTGGTTCATTGTTTTTGTCATCTCTGCAAGAGGACAACAGTAAAACAGTGAAGTTATTGGAGCTGCACAAATCAACACCACAGAGACACAGGAGAGGATCAGAGGAGGACAGATGTACTCACCCATAGCTTTAGCCAGACTGTGAGAAAAAGGAGTTTCTCCACCTCTTGCTCAAAGGTGTAAAAGCTTTCATCCAATCAGATCAAAGACCTGTGGATTACCCCGCCCTCCTGACCCCGAGATGAGCCATCAGGTTTATAAAGGACATCATGGCTCCACAGGATGCTGTAACGAACGACTCTGACACCTGCTTTGAGGAAGTATCCAGGACATCTCCTCCTGCCAGGATGCCCTGACTCTCACCCTGTGGGAAAGCTTCAGTCTCTGGACTCTCACATACTGGGTTCTTTCTTATTCATGTTACTAATCACTCATTTATGTACTATGTGTATTTTCAATATAGTGTTTTTATAAGTATTGTTCAAACTATTTAAAATAAAGTTTTCTAAAAAGGCAAAAGGACATTCCTGTTTGAAACCTGCTGAACTTCAATTGAAGCGCAACAACAGCAGAGGACGAGAGTTGGAAACCACAGGAAGTCAATCAACACAGATATTTAAGTTTGAACTCTTTATTTGAAAAATATATTTATATACATGTTATTGTGTCCAGTGTTTCTTATTGGAGGGAGTCCAGCCACTCCTCGGGGCTCCTCCCTCCAGCAGGAGCAGGGCAGTAGCTCACTCTCTCCCCGCTGGCCTTCACCAGGAGTCTGTGCCCCGTCTCCTTTATCTTTCTCAGACCACAGGAGGAGCACTTGTTCTGAGACGGGGCTCTGAGTCTCAGAGTCTCCCCCCTCCGAGCTGCCTCCGCCTGCTCCTTCTGCAGTCTGAGACGGTTGTAGGTCGTGGACTTGGGAGTGTATGAGGAGGAGGGGGCAGAGGAAGATGAGGAGGTGGCAGGAAAAGCCCAGGATGGTCCAGCAATGGCCTCCTCTACTTGGGGCTCCACTTCCTTCATTGGAGGAGGAGGAGGAGGAGGAGGAGGAGGAGGAGGAGGAGGAGGAGGAGGAGGAGGAGGAGGAGGAGGAGGAGGAGGAGGAGCAGATCCCTCGTCAAGCTCAGGAGAAGGGGGATTAAATAAATCCTCCTCCTCCTCCTCCTCCTCCTCCTCCTCAACAGTCACCTCCTCCTCCTCCTCCTCCTCCTCCTCCTCCTCAACAGTCACCTCCTCCTCCTCGCTGTCATCGAGCTCATCAGGGTCCTCAGGGAGGGGCTGCAGAACCTTTCCCGTCTGATTGTAGAGGTAGCTGATCCCGATGAGCTCACCTGAGGAAGAGAAGAGTAGATACATTGTTAATATCCCAGCTGCTCTTCAGCTTGTGATGGTGTTCTCTGCAGAGGAGAAGCCCCACACAGAAACCTTCCGGAAGCATCTGAGTCTGAAGCATCACCTGTGTACTGCAGCGGCTTCACGTAGCTCTCCACCAGCGTGCTCTGGAAGAAGTGCTGCGTGAGCTGGTGGAGAGTCTGCTGCTCCTGGCCGCTGTAGCAGCTGGTGCCGGCCCCCTCGGCCCCCGCTGCCGCCTTTCCCCGGTCCTCGTTCCACCTCGTGAGCCCCTCCAACAGGAACATCTGGAAGAAGGTCCCCCTCGCAGAGGAGCCTGCAACATGACACACAAACGTCAGGGTTTTACACCCAGGGAGAGAAAGTGTAGAACTCTTACAGCACGGTGCCTCACCCGGGATGAACCCGTGGAGGTGCAGGTGGAAGGAGTGCAGGGACGTGGAGCCGCGGGCACAGCGGTAGACGGGTAGAGACACCCCCCCCCGGGTCAGCTGTCCCGTCCTGGTGTACAGGAGGACACCAGCAGGATCCTGAAGGGGAGAGGCTCTGATTATTCACTGTCTGGACATAAAACATGTTAACGGTTTCATGTAAGAGCTGTACCTGAATGCAGGGGATGTGTTGCCTCTGGGTCTCCAGGATCTTCTCCATGCGGCGCTGGTCCAGCAAGGGGACGTTCATGGTGTCTGTGGCCCGCTTGAACGCCTCCACCGCCTCTCCAAGGAGAAGCTCGGTCTCCTGCGCCCCACGCGTGCGGCGGCGGCAGTGCCGACCCATCTCCTTGCTGGACGGCGTCCTTCTGGACCCGTCCGCCTGCAGGGCCGTCTCCAAGAGGGACAGGTCCTCCGCGTCCCACTCAAAGATGCAGCTGGAGAGACGCCGCATGAACTCGGGGTAGAGGGGGTGGCTCTCCGAGGTCACACCTGCTGCCAGTCGGCGCATAAAGTGCCAGGTGTCCAGCCTGACAGCCAGGTGTGGCCAGGCGGGGAAGAGAGCAGCTTTCGCGCAGGTGCCTCCGTCCCTCCGGCAGCAGTCCCTGTCCACATACAGGACCTGTGGAGGCTCCATCCCTGCCAGCTGGTACCGCTCCTGCAGGCCCCGCGCCATGTCTCTCAGGCCGTAGCCCTCAACGGCCGTCAGCACGGACATCAGGACCTGCCCCAGCTCGTTCCCCACGCTGCTCATACACAGAGCGGTACCAGCGCCTGCTCCCGCCAGCTTCTTGGTCACCTGCAGGGAGAAGAGGGTCTCCTCCATCAGTCAGGGTGCAGCCATGAAACCTACAGTGTACATATTACTAAGTAACATTACAATCCTCACCTTCTTGGTGGAGCCCATTTTAAGAATGGAGCCAAAGGTTGAGGTCACCTTCGCCTTCAGCTCCTCTATCCTCGTAAAAGACTCCAGGACGAAGGTGGACAGAAGCCAGCTGCTGCTGGGGACAGGCACCATCTGTGGTGGAGGCTGAGGAGGAGGCATCTGCACACCTACAACCTCAAACCTCCTGCAGGTGTTTAGGTAGTGGATGCTCCTCCTCATCCACTCTGCCGTGTGCTGCTCCACCAGGAAGGAGTGCAGCCGGCTGGCGCTGTTGCCGAGCGTGCGCCCCTTCATTTGAGCCAGCACCTTCCGGTCACAAGAGAGCCTGCAGCACCAACACAGACCATGCAGAGGTGAACACCAAACCATCTCAATGCCCTTCAAACACCACTGTGTCCTGCAGCGTGATGTTTACCTGTAGGTCAGCACAGCAGGGAAGAGCAGCTGGTGGTCCAGGTCCAGCTGGCTCCTGATGCTCTCCGACCAGCTGGCACACTTCTTTGTGCAGGAGCTGGGACAGAAAGGTTTATTGGTGTATCTGCTACAACTGATAGTTATCATCATAAATAATGTCTATTTAACCAAAGCATCAAGCACACACAGAGTGTTCTTGTAAATGTGTCAGTACCTGCACTCCAGGTACTCCGTCCCCATGTAGTACCACCCGTCCATGTCCAGAACTCTGCGCACGGTCTTGTACAGACCGCCACCTGTCAGCTTGTGTGCGCAGTTTGGACACTTCAGGTGGTACGTCCACATTTTGTAAGGAGCCCAGAGGAAGAAGGGCCGCTGGAAGAAAGCATCCGGGGAGGAGGGCCGCTGGGAGTACACCAGCCGGGGGCCGGGGGGGTGGTGCCACAGCTGGAGCTCCGGGGACAGGACGGGCCTCCCTGCCCTGTCAGCCACAAACAGAGCCCTGCTGACCCACTCGTGCTGCTCTGCAGGGAGGCTGCTCCTCCAGGCTGCCGGCAGGAGCAGCTGCAAAACACACAGGTCACTGAGCTGCAGCTTCACACTACACACTGGTACTAGATGTTTACAACATTATTACAGACCTGAGGGGGAGCAGCGACTAGTTGTAGAGGAGGAGGAGGTGGCAGAGCTCTCTGCTGCTGGGCAGGAGGAGCAGGAGGAGGAGGAGGAGGAGGAGGAGGAGGAGGAGGAGGAGGAGGAGGAGGAGGAGGAGGTGGCAGAGCTCTCTGCTGCTGGGCAGGAGGAGCAGATGCTGTGCACAGCAGAAAAACACACTTGACATACCAAATAGATTTTATTATACAAAGCTTAATAATGACACGAAGCGCAGACTGACCTAAATCAGCCTCCACCATCAGATGGTCGTCCTCGTCCTCTGAGGAAGCTGCAGACACAATTAGAAAATGTTCACTCATCACACATCACCTGACTGACAGTAACACTCCACTGACATGATACATACACAGGACCGCTGGCTTTCTCTTCCTCCACTGTTTGGGGGGAGATGTAGTGGAGGGGGGGGGTGGTGGCTGATGATGATGAGGAGGTGAGCTCTGACGAACCAGCCTGAAAACGGAAGGCCAGTCTGTAATCCATCTTCCTGAAATCACATCAAAAACACGTCAGAAGCTAGCAGTCAAGTACTTCACAAGTACATGTGAAGTTCAGCAGTTAGTCAGCACAAAGCCTCTCTTTGGAGAAGATGGACCTTTGAATTCAGGTGTTAAAGCACGAGAGAGAAACACAGATAGTACACAGGATGAAATAAACAGGGATGATAAGAATAACAAGTAAATAACAGAATAGAAATAAGAAAAATAACACGAGTAAAAGCTGGTTCTGATTTGAAAGATAATGCTAGCCAACACTTTTCCATCAGCTCAACATTAACCTCAGAGGTCTGACTTTAAATGAATGATACTTATTGCATTATAATATAATAATGCGTATTGAACTGGTTTCATTCATTAGTGAGTTTATTGAAGGTAAGTAGTTAAAGCCCTATGTTATCAGTATGCCTGCACAGCAGGTACAATGGGCAAACTACATTCAAACACAATTGTCCCCATGTTTTCTTTAATAGTTATTAACATTAGATATTTTAATGAGATATCGACCGCTAAACTAAAAGTCACCTGAGTGTCACTTGCAATGACGTGTTGTAATTTTATTTCATGAACCTTTTACATTAAAAACAACTTTTGAAAGGTATTTTTCTAGTTCAGAGCAATAGCCTCCAGATGTCTGCGCACGTGCCTGACTGCAAGACTGTAAATGGCGGAGTGGCAACTTTTAATCACGAATATAAATGTTAACTTCGTAAACGTTAGCACATAGTAATAAGCATCAAATGACAAGTATTTACGGATTTAAACGGCCGGAAAACTCCGATGTGCTTCTGGCTTAGCTGCAACTTGTTACCAATGCTAATATGCGCGAACGTTACAAGACAACACATTGGCATTCATCTGTTATATTCAGGGCTGCACATAACTGGTGCGCATGTGCACCTCCCGCCAAAAAAGGAGCACCGGATCATTAGTCCTTACTTGGGCGGGCCGCCCAGGTATATTAACGGCCGCCAAAGTATAATTCGCGAGCCGTTTAGGTTTGATTTTTTTAATCCGTCCGCGAGCACGACGGCATCTGCGATCCCTCGCTTTACCCCTCTCTATCGCGTGAAGAGTCTGCTTTGTGCGCTCCGCACAGTAACCCTGCTGCGAGGCACGGGCGAACAGTTCATGAGCGTGCTCACTAGCGCACCTCCCCCCCGTTCATAAAGTCAAGTATCCCTCAAAAGGTCCGGTTTATTTCATTTTAAGGATGCGCACCAAGCAACATCTCCAAGTGCTCCTTTGAGTACCAGGGCAAAACAGTTATGTGCACCCCTGGTTATATTACATTATAACGGACTGTCTTGATAAGAGTGATAGCAGAGGGTATCTCCTTACCTTTTCAAAAGCCGGTCAGTTATGATGCCTGTGATGAATTTACAGTGAAGACACTCCCCGCTGAATGAGACGTCATCCAATCAGAGGAGACACAATCTAACTGAGACAACCAATGGGTGGGTCAGAGTTAAACGAGGAGGAGGGACTTATAACCGAGACTCAGTGAGAAGCAGAAGGTCCCTGGGGATTATTATAAATCAATGTATTGAACATGTCAGAAACAAAACAAACAACAATAATAATAATAATAATTATTATTATTATTATTATTATAACAAAGAGAAAGAGAAAAAAACGTTCAAGGTACAAAGAAACAAAACAAAAACAAATTCTCAAGCAGTCTCATTTATACATAATAATAATAGATTAATTTTGTTAGCGCTTTTAGGTGCTCAAAGTCGCTTTACATAGAGAGTGAAGAGAAAAGAACAACAAATAAATATAGTTAAAGTCAAATTAAAATCAAGCAATACAAAAACAATCACATTAAAAGCCAGATTGCACACAACAACGCTTCCAAAGACGCGGAGGCAATCTTCATGTCTACCTCAAACCTCATCACGAATGGTGCATATAAATGATAACTTCATAAACGTTAGCGTATAGTAATAAGCAGTGCTTGAATTGGAATGAAAAAGGTGCCAGTACTCTAAAATCAGCAACTTTTTCAAGTCAATTTTATATATACAGCCCACAAACAAGAATTTGGCTACTATAATGCTGGTGGGTTTGTCTCTTTACTACTGTATATTTTAGAAAGGTTCACTGTACTTAACATTTTTTATGATAGGCAGCGGATATGGCTAAAGCTCAGTAAGGTCAATATTAACTGAAAATATAGCAATCAAAGTCTAGATCTTCTGCTGAAGACACATGAAGCAGAGACCTTTCAGGTGAGAGCCCCTCTGGTGGTGTTCAACATTAATGACAAGGAAACAAAGCTCTGGTCAGAAGCATTTTTTATAAAAAGCTTTAACAAAATTAAGTATTTCTGTACATTTTGAATGCAATCTAACTTTCCAACTCAGAAAACGAAAAACGAAAAAGTGCCAAAAGTCTTCTCACATGGCTGAGCTGCTTTGCAATATACTTCACCACTGAAGAATACAAATATGTATAAAGTAAACTATGATGCAATCTAACTTTCCAACTCAGAAAAATGATAAAGAGCATGAACAAAGAACATGTAAAAACAAATGCAAAATGTGCACAATCTAAAATGAGAAACTGTAACTGCAAGTAACAAAGTCTGAGCCATGGTAAAGAGTTACATTGAACACCAAGCTGATCAGATAACTCCCTGGTTGGTCTGAAGTCCTTCTATCTCCAGGATCTGTACAAATCGGCACATTATGCCAAAAGTCTTCTCACTGGGTGAGCTGCTTTGCAATATACTTCACATTGTTAGAAAAGGCTCCAGAAGGCCTTGGGGACATCAGTATCAGGGGCTGGAGCTGGACAGGCTCTTTCATCAGCACTTCTCCTTCCCTTTGCCAGCCAGGACCTCACATACTGTTCCGGATTGAACTGTCCTAGTGATGGTCCATTACATTTAATGAAAACCAGGCTGGACAGTCGGCTGACAGAGAGAGCATTCCTTTTTGCAGTAAGGATATCGTTCATGCAGCTGAATGCCCGCTCACACTCACTAGTGGAGACAGCGATGGTTCGGACTGCTTTCAGTAGAGGCTCCATGGCAGCAGGTGTACGGGATGCCCTGGTTTCCTTGTATTCGCGAAAGCCCTGAACAGTCTCTCTTCTGTCCACTTTCAGCACTTCGCACAAACGTAGCACCTCTACGTCCCCATACTGTACGTCTAACTCCTCTTCAGGCCAACTTCCAGGATGGATAACTTTCATGTCCTGGATTAGCTGATTGTCCCGGGCCTCCCGGCCATGTAATGGGATTTCTCTTGTGCTGACATGAGAGGAGGTTGTGGAAGTCATTCTGTGTCTCAGATTCTCTACCATACTGCGGAAAAACTGACCTGCATGAATCTGTACAAGCCTGCCATTCTCACGCAGGGCAACACCCTTGAAGGACTTCTCAGCTAGAGCTGTATGAACTGTAGTCATGTGTGGGCCAGGCATGGTGACCATGGATTCAAAAAACTCGTATTTCTCGAGTTAAGAGCCTATCTGCTGTAGGCAGTGTCATCTCTCTTTTTTGGAGTTGCCGAGAGAGGTCGCTGAGCTCTGTGAGCGCATCGTACATCAGTCCCAGATTGCTGACAAACGTTGCAGATGTGAGCACATCATCCAGGCCCTTGTACTTTGCTCTGTCTCTGGAATCCCTGCTCGTGTCGTTTGCAGCATTTGTGAAGTGATCATGAAGCACTCGGTAGTTTTCCCAGACTGCTCTGACGCTCCTTTCACTTGAAGCCACCCAGCGGATGGACAAAACACGCCCTATCACCAGGAGTAGCTGTCCGACTGCTTGCGCACACTGCGCTAACTGCCTCTGATTTTTGGGGGAGGCATGGAACAAGGAATAGAGTTTGTCAAAAAAGATCTGGAAATGAATGAGCCCTGAGACCTCCTTGACCACATCCCCAACTGCCAGCTCTAGACGATGATTGGAGCAGTGCCACACAAACAGGCTTGGGAATTTACTACACAACTGGGTAGCAACGCCTGTTCTCTTCCCTAGCATGACTGAAGCCCCATCACATGCAAAAGAAACGAAACACTGACCTAAAAAGTCCTCGTTAAAATCTCTTCCAAGACACTCCATTAACGCCTTTGTGATGTCATCAGCCGTTGTTCCATCCAACTCGATCAGCTCCCAAAAAAACGTTTCGGGCTCAGCATCAGCTAATGCTGAGCGTAGACACACAACAAGCACCGTTTTACCACTAATAGTGGTAGATTCATCGACCAAAACACAGAGTTTTCTTTGCTTTTCTGTAATGTCTTTTGCCATTTTTTTCTTCAGCTCATGAGCTATGTGGTCGATGATTTCGCCACAGGTTTTATTGGAGTGCAAAACCCTGCCCACGTTCAGCCCATTCAGTTTCTGTACATTCAAATCAATTGGCATGTCTGTGAATGGCCGGCTATGTTTGCCAATTTTATATGCCGTTCGAAAAACTCTGATAGTGGTGTCTAATTCAGATGTATGCATAGACTGCACTTGATGTTGAATAGTTTCACGTGAAGCAGATGTAAGGATGTCAGCAGCTTTTACATGGGCTTGTGATTCTTTATGTTCTTTGATTTTTTTTCTCAGGCTAGCTTGTTGTTTGCCCTTGTCAACACCGAAATGAGACACTGCACACTCACCCCATTCAGTTGACAGTTTCAGTCCTTGTCCAGTGTGTATTCCCAAAGATTTGACATCTCTGCATATCCGACATCCTAGCTTCTTATCTTTAAGAAGGAGCCATGCATTGGTCTTGCAAAAATATTGCACCTGGTGTGAAGGTAAACTTCTGTTGTTGCAATGTTGAGGTAGAATGAAGGAGTCTGGAACCGTTGTTAGCCAAAAGCACCGAGAGTTTATTGATCACAGTACATTAATTACATACGGCCGGGGAGATCACTTAGTTGCACACCGTCCCGTGTTTCACCAGCGATCTCTGAACCAAAAGACACAAAACATCTAACCAACACGAGGAGAGGCGGGCTTCCAGAAAGCCCGCGTATAATCAATAGCCGATGCAAGACAATGATCTGCTTGTCTCAAAGAGATGCTGCCAGGTCTCAAACCCCCCCACGGACATAGGAGAAGCGTTTGACCTGTGACCTCAACCTACAGAGGGGTCTTTGAGTGACTACAAGCAGATGTTTGCAGTATCACAGACTCTAAGGAACCATAAAAGACTCTATAAACAGATCAGATGAAAATATTCTCTTACAGATTCACTCTTTTTATCAATCTATTGATAACCAATTAACATTAGTCTCAGAATATTTCAGTCAATACTTAAAATCAATAGGCGTCCTCAGAGTTGGGTGGGCTCAGATACATTCATTACATTAAAAATAGAACAAGATTGAAAAACACTTCAATCACCCTGATTGAACACAGTCAATCATAATAAAAATCATCTCTCTTCAGTGCTTGGCATTTTTGTCAAAAGGTACAATAATAAACACATGGGATACAAAATATTATAGCAAAATATATGTTTCAAAAATAAGATCTTTTATCATTTATCACTCAGTTAATCTCATTCATCAAACACAGATTCTAAATCAGCTTACATCTCAAAGATTTACTTTAAGGCAATTACTTATTAAAAAACACAATTAGGATTATGAGAAATCCAATTGAGGTATAAATCAGAATCATGAGAGATCCAGCTAAGGTTCCTAGTTAAGGTATAAATTCACAGTGATGAATCGATCAATCTGTAAACTGTAAAGTTACAGTGTCCTCAATCTTTAACATTACTTTACGTTTACTTCATTACGCTTTATTCAAGAGTAAGGCACTTAGTAATACATTTATTTCATTCAAATACACTTGTTCTAAATCTGAAAAGGAAAATCAGACATTTTATTTGTATCACAACCTGCAAAGGAAAAATCAGACATTTGTCCTTTAATCCAGTGTATCAACTGTAATCAATTATCAAAACATCTGTTCTTTATTCAGAATATCAACTTTAAACAACATCTCAATCGCTGAATGGAGGTACCCACGGGTCGGAGATCACGATGGAGACCCAGGGATCGAGGAGCTCAGCATTGTACATTAATATTGTGTCCTTTACAGTCGAATGTCCAACTAGCCTTTGTGGGGCCTTGAGGGCGGTCTTGGCAACCCTTCGTATGGCTAATTTAACTACAGTGATTAAACGGATCACTAGGATCAGCACAACCAAGATAAACACTGAAACAGTAACAACAAATTTAACCAGCCCCGCTCCCCAAGATCCAAAAGTTCCACTTAATTCCCCAAATGTAAACCCATGAGTTTCATGCAATTCTTTTATTCCCCTGGCAGTATCATGAGCCATGTCCATAACTTCAGGTGTGGCATCAGATATGAAAGAACAGCACTCACTTCCTATCACCTTGCATGTTCCTCCTTGGGCCGCTAAGAGGAGGTCAAGCGCCATACGATTCTGTAGTGCTACTGTCCTAACTTCCTGCAATTCTTTGTGTTCAGCTAACATCGCTGTGTTGGATACATTTAAATGATGTTCTACCACTTTAGACAATGCGACAATTTCCTGCTGAGTAACATAAATACCGTACCAAGGCAAGAATAGGCTAGCTATCTGTTGTCCTTGTGTAATTGACCTGCTGTTCCTGTGTAGAGAGGGAAGTATTGCTGCAATCTCAGTAGCCTCTACTTTACGGATTAAAGGGATTAGGTAGGCTAGATAACAGGTACCATAAAAAACATCATATGGCACACAGCCATAGGCCCGGTCCCCACAAACTAAGTAAACTCTCTGTGGGAGGGGAATTCTGGCTATATGTACTCTCACTATGGCATTACAGTCGCTGTGTCCCACATCAGGAGAGGTGTGAGATCCTACTGCATTCTGGAAACAGATGGACACATTCTTCCATTCATGCACAACAATTGGGGGGACATATACTGAGCAGTCACGTGTAGGGGGCTTGCCTAAGGGTATTGGCTGCGTACAGTCATGTATTTTAACCTCAACGGAGTCCACTGTCCTAGAGCCGAACCAGGGCACAACTGTTACCAACGCTTCCACTAACAAAGCGGGTGTGTGTGGTTGCATTGTACATGTTGGACTTGTAAAGTTAGCTGAACAATTAGTCTGAGCTAGAGCTAACTGGAATCTATATTCAAAAGCTAGGTTAACGTATTTCTTCATATATATTAGTTTTAAAAACATCAAACGTTTGAAACCGTCAGGCAGGTAATCTTTATTTACTGTATCAACAATGAGAGAGACTAAGCCCTTGTACTGTAAAGGTTTTTCAGAGTCTATTGGGTAGGAAGGAGTATAACTATCCTCAGCCTCATCGCTAATTCTAGATGCTATGTCATTCCAGTTTACTGAACCGTAATCAGCTTTTGTGAAAGGAATTGGGCTAAACATAGGAGAATGCATTGATTCTGGCATATTTTGGCACAACCAACAGTTGCTAACATTACGTTCATGTGCATAGTCTAACATTAAACTTACTGCAGAATTAGTTTTAGTTTGTTTATAAGGAGTAATTAAGGCCTTTTTTGAAGAATCTACCTCGCCTCCTGATTGTTTAAGTGGAGTAGATGGAACATTTGTTTTGCTATTTGGTCCAGTAACTGTGCATGCAGTATCACCTAGATTGGGAATGCGGTAATCTGGCTTCCGCACTGTACATTTGACCTCCTTCCTTATCAGTGCCTCGAACTGTTCTACCGTGCTACACCACAGTTCTGGGGGCATTTCTTCGATGGTGTTAAGAACCATCCTTACCCCCTCTGGTGCGAACCTGAACCAAGAGTACTGGTTTTCTGGATATAACTCCCATGTTGAGTAAACTGAGAACACAGGAAACACAATAATACAGTTAGATGAGTCACATATTGAACTTGGGCAGTTAACGGCAATAGTCTCTGACTTATGATCAGGGAGGGAGACAATCCTCCTTATTCTCCCTCCTTTTCTCTCTCTTTGTGTCTCTTGCACCATACTGAGTGTCTGTGTGGTGTTTGGATACAACCTGTCCTTGTCGCTAGGCACTTCTTTGCCCGTTGGTGTTGTTTTGCCCTCAGGGTCTGGACCCTGAGTGGTCAAGTCGTCTGCGCTCTTAGATAAGAGCACCTTATTTTCTCCCTCAGACGGGCGAGGTCCCTCGCCACCTGTCGTTGGGATTGTCACAGCTTCATCTAGCAGGGCGTTCTTGGCCAGGTACAGTAAACCCAGAATGACGATGATGGTGACTGCCTTCACACGCCAGCATCCGGTAGAGGAGAGAGACGACATCTTGAAGCGTGAATCCACTCCGCTCTACCTTGTACTCTCAGGGCTGTTCTGGTCACTATTAATACCTGGAAAGGACCTTTCCACCTGGGAGACAAAGAATCTTTTTCAAGCGATTTGATTAGTACATTATCACCAATCTGAAAAGGGTGGGTGGGCTCCTCACCAGGCTGGGGGAGCCTGTCAGCCACCTGCCTGTGAAACTTTCTCAACATGTCAGTTAGATATTTGACATAGTTAGTCATGTAATCCTCTGTCCACAAAAGAGTGAGTCTGTGGGGCATTACTGGGGGGCTAGATCCTGTGAACATTGGCCTTCCCATCAATACTTCGTGTGGGCTGAGCCCTGTCGTTGCATTTGGTGAGTTTCTGATTGAGCACAGAACTAGCGGCAGCGCGTCTACCCATTTTAGTCCTGTGGTCAACATTGTTTTAGTGAGTTTTTCCTTTATAGTCAAGTTCATTCTCTCAACCTGGCCTGAGCTCTGTGGATGATAGGGAACATGCAATTGCCATTTGAACCCTAACACTGTAGCTAGACTCTGGGTTATCTTAGAAATGAATGCTGGACCTCTGTCACTGTTAATCCCTGCTGGAACACCAAATCTAGGGACAACATCTTTGAGAAGACACTTTACAACTGTTCTGGCGTCTTCTTTTCTGGTAGGGTAGGCCTCTACCCATTTGGAGAACTGGCACACTATTACCAAAAGATATTTGAATCCTTGGCATGGTGGCATGTGCGAAAAGTCAATTTGCATATTTACAAAGGGCCCCGAGGGGGGCGGCAAATGTTGGTGCTGAACTGGACCTTTTCTTCTTCTTGTCTGCTGGCATATCATGCATCTATCTACAAGGGTCTGTGTAGCTAGTGTAATGCCTGGAGCAAACCATTGTGACTTTATAATCCCATTCATCCCTCCTTTTCCTACATGTGATTTGCCATGTGCAACATGTGCCAAAACATGGAGGAATGAACGGGGACAGACCATCCGGCCGTCTGAGTGGAGCCACAAGCTGGACTCAGCGTCAAGTGTACAACCTCGTCTTAGCCATAAATCTTTCTCCCTAACATCAGCGCGGGCTTGCATGTCCGCGACATCATTAAAGGAAGGCAAACAAATGGTTTCTGCGGGTTGTGTCGAGGGGCATTGGAGCACCATAGAAGAGGAGGAAACTGCTGCTTGTTTAGCCGCGGTGTCGGCTAACGCATTTCCATGCGAAATAGGATCATTAGAATTTGTGTGAGCAGCACATTTAACTACTGCTAGCTGTGCAGGGAGCAGGATAGCTTCTAATAGCTCAGCTACTAACGCATGATGTTGAATAGGCTTACCAGCCGATGTTAAGAAACCGCGCATTTTCCACAAGACACCAAAATCATGGCACACACCAAATGCATACCTGGAGTCTGTGAAAATGGTTGCAACTCTACCTTGAGCCAAAATACACGCCCTGAGCAGAGCATACAACTCTGCAGCCTGAGCTGACGTGCCATTTGGCAAGGCCCGGCTTTCTAAGACTTCCCAGTCATTCACAACAGCGTAGCCTGCTAAGTGTACTGTGTCAGACGGCCTGCTCGCAGACCCGTCTGTGTACAGAATCATATCTGAATTAGGGATAGGGGTTTGCAACATATCAGCTCTGGGGGAGGAAGACATGTCAATCGTTGTGACGCAGTCATGTGTTATTTCAAAATCTGGAATTGGCACCAGTGTAGCTGGGTTTAGGGGGGGGGGGGACGTTTAAGAGTGATGTGTGGACTTGAAAGAATTACCGCTTCATAACCAGATCGCCTTGCTGCCGTCATATGCTGAGTAGCAGAGGTGTTCAGAATATGCAAAACTGCATGTGGGACATGTACTACACAGTCACTGGCCAGTACAATGGGAGAGGATTGTTTTACAACTATCGCCACTGCGGCCACAGCCCGCAGGCATGAAGGCATACCAAGCACCACAGGGGAGAGTCGAGATGAGTAGTATGCAACAGGCCGGAAATTAGAGCCATGCTTCTGCACCAAGATGCCCGTTGCAAAGCCCCCCTTTCTCATGGACGTGCAGGTGAAACGGCTGATGGTAGTCAGGTAGCCCCAGGGCGGGGGCCGATGTGAGGGCTCGCTTTAAGTTCTGAAAGGCAGTGTGCATGTCCTCAGACCACTGAACAATGTTAGGGGCAGCCTGCAGAGTGGCAGCACGCAGGACAGAATCCATCACAGCATACTTAAAAATCCAGTGTCTGCAATAATTTGCCATGCCCAAGAAGGAAAGCATGTCCTTCTTTGTGTGAGGTGGTGGTACTTTGTTCAACAGACAAATCCTTGCTGGCGAGAGGAGACGGTGTCCATCCCTCAGAATGTGACCCAAATACGTGACCTCAGTCTGGCAGTATTGCAACTTGGCCAGGGATGCTCTGTGTCCGCATTCAGAAAGTCTTTTCATGAGCAGAATGGAGTCGATGCGACAGGCGTCTTTATTGGGAGAAGCTAACAACAGGTCATCTGCGTACTGAAGCAAGGTACTACCTCCTGTCAGGACCAAAGTGTCCAGATCTCTCCTCACAGCTGCTGCGTACACAGTAGGCGACTCAACAAACCCCTGTGGGAGGCGCGTGTATGTGATTTGTTTACCTTTAAAAGTAAATGCAAACAGATACTGGCTGTCTGGATGCAGAGGAACAGAGAAAAATGCTGAATATAAATCAATCACTGTGTAGTACTTAGAGTCCGGGGGCAGAGAAGCTAAAATCGAATTGGTGTCCGGCACAATTGGAGCTGTCGGAATGACAATAGCATTAATAGCTTGCAAATCTTGGACAAAGCGCCACTCATCAGGGCGATTGTGTTTAGGTATGGGTAGAATTGGAGTATTACAGGGACTAGTTGTGTAAATTAACACGCCCTGATCAAGCAAAGATTGGATGACTCCTTCAATCCCCAAAATGGCTCTATGGGGCAAATTGTACTGTCTGATAGCTGGCAATCTGGCGTTGGCTTTAAGTGTTACTCGATGTGGAGGCGCTGAGGCAACAAAACCAACATGGTTCTTGTGTTTTGCCCATAATGCAGCCGGTACTTCTGAAAAATCTGAGGGGGGGCCATACTCTGTGGGGGGGTTTGGTTGTAAATTAAGGAAAGTGCATTGTGGAAGAGCAATTGGCTCCGCGAGACGCAGCAGGAAATGCTCCCCTCCAAAGTTAATTACGTTAGGCGTGTGTGTGTGTGTGTGTGAGGAAAGTGAGGCTTCCGGCTGGGCCTGGCAGCGGGCTGCCATGGCCCCCACCTCCTTTGGGTTACTGCCTGGCGTAACAGCCACCGTTATGTAGGGGAGGCTTTCTTCAACTTGGAGAACCTGCTGGGGTGTTGTGAGTCTGATGGGTAAAACACATCCTTGTCGGGAAATGAACAAATATTGTTCACTTGTCAACCGATCTGATTTGTTGCAAAAACCTCTTACTGATTGCGCGTAGTCATCTGACGGATTAAAGGCTGCTGTGCAATGACAATTCAACACAGGTCGCATAAGAGACATTAAAGACGCACAAACCGGAGAAATGCTAGCAATCTTCTGAATCCCTGTTGTGGAGAAAACAGAAATCATATTGAAATCTGGAAATGACCAACAATACAGGTTGTCTCGCGATGATTGAATGAATTGGACTGCCTGATAGACCTTACTGTCAGGAATTGTCAAAAACAATCCGTCTGAAGTGCAATGTATTGTTGCCTGTAATTTACATAGTAAGTCCCTGCCCATTAAATTAATAGGACTTCCATCTGAAATAATGAAAGAGTGTTCCACGTTTGATCCATTAATTGAAACATTAGTGTTCTCTGAAATGGGTTCGGACATAGAAATTCCAGCAACACCGATGGTTGTGACAAATGTATTGGTTGCTTCACACACTTTCTCCTTAGTACGCACGGCAGACAAGGTGGCTCCGCTGTCAATCAAAATATCTACAGCCGTACCACTAAAATCAACGGGCATAATCGGATCTTCACACGGGTTATTGGAAAGGCGAATTGTTGTTGCTTGAATGGGTACATGCTGTGATTCTGACCCTATATCTTCCTGGCACCACTATCTTCTATTAAATCCACTTTGTTGAGCGTTCTGCTCCTGGTTCTGTCTGTCATAACGTGGAGACTGCATTAATGCCAGATGTCCGGACTGCTGGGGAAGGTTGGGGGGAGGTGCGGGCTGGGAGAAGGGGGGCTGGGTGAGGGGGGGCTGTGTGTGCTGCTGGACCCCCCACCGCTTACCACATTGTCCTGCCCAGTGATTGGTTTCTCCGCAAACATGACATGGCATCAACTTTTTGGGATTTTTGTTCTGTCTGCTCTTATTATGATAATCCTGTGATCTCCCCTGATTTCGATACTGCTGTGTGTGGTTTTGTCCCTGCGTTTGATAAGCCTGGGTGTTTTGAGGCAATTGTTGAAGCAGTTGTGAAATTCTGGGAGTAAGAAATATTTGGCTCCCATGCAACGCACGCATTGTGGCGATAGTCGCTTTCCAAGATTTAATTTGCCATTCGGGAGTCGCCATCATGTAGGCCTGAGCCGTTTCTGGGATTAAATTATGTAACAAGGTCTGTATGGCAAACAAATCATTACCGTCTCTTTTAATTCCCGCATTATTATCCCACACTGTCATGAAACGCTGGATAAATTCTGGGACATTTTCCGCTGGGTCTTGTACACATGCCGTCACTTGTGAGAAATCTGTGTGAGTTTTAGCGCATGCTCTGGTAGCCAATGCGGCGACGTTTTGTATCCACATGTCTCGCGTCTGTGTCGTGGGCCAGTCCCCTGCGGCTGTACACTCAGGAAATTTAAACTCGTCTCTGCACGTGGGCCAATCTGCCTTGTATGTTAAGATTATCAGCTGTTTAACATCATGAACCAAACAGTTATAAACTGAACAAACATTAGTCAACCATGACAGATACTCATCTGGACTTTTAGTGGGACTGGGAGCGTGGTTAGTGACATCAATGACCTCAGCGGGTGTCCAGGGTTTGCAAACTGGAACATCTCCTATCAGAATTTTCGGGGCGGTCACAATTTCTTCAGAATTATTATCCTGAGATGTTTGCTTTGTCGTGTACATTTTACGCTGGACATTATTTGGAAAACTGCTGCCGTACGGCGAACCTGGGTAATCTTGTAAAAGGAGTGGCGGAGTGCGAGGAGTGGGGGTCAATCGCGGACTGCCATGTGAAACATTCCCCTCCCCCGCTGCTGCCCTCTGCTCGGCGTGTGCCGATTCTAATTCTCCATGTTGTCCTATCTGATATCTCAACTTATTTTCATTCATGATAGCTGCAGCTGTTATTAACAGATCATCATCGGAGTTTCTCGCAACGGGATTTGAGAGTTCTGTCGCGGGAATTATTTTCGTACAGAGATACAGCCTGCTCTCCCTCCAACAGCCCTGCGTCTGTCAAAATACAAATGAGCTGAGATGGGGTTGGAGTTTTACCTTGTCTTTTAATCCAATCATAAATTATGGATTTTGCAATGTCTGGAACATTCTCACCGTGTCTTTCCCTGAATCTGGACATGTTTTCTGATCTCACATCAAAAACAGCCTCTAGGCTAAGCAAATGAAAACTTTTTGCACATTGAGAAACTTTATCAATAAGCGCCTTGAGCTCAATGGAGCCTCGCTCGCTGCCAACAGATTTTGCATTTTTCCTTTCTTCATAACCCCGCTTTTCTGCCAAAGTCATCCAGGCTTTCACACATTCTGTCATGTATCCTTGATCCCATGAACAATTTGAATTATCTTCCACCAGTTTAAATGCTTGCCACAACACGGCCATATCAAAACTACCTGTCAGAGGCCAATCAAATCGAATCAATCCTTTCTGATTAATCTGTTGTGAGTGTTCGCAAAGTAACGATGTAAACGGCATAACTTTAGACCAATCCAAAGTTCTTCCGACAATTCCAGACGGCATGTTTGGAGAAAACAAATGCGTGTAGTGGTTTTCTGCAATCGGGTTTTTTTTAAGTGTCTTTGTGCGTGAAATGGTTTTCCTCTTACCAACTGAATCGTTTGTGGAGGCAGTATTACCCATGTTTAACGGTTAGTACAATAAAACAAACACTGCAATTAGACAAACAAACATGTA
Source organism: Gymnodraco acuticeps (assembly GCF_902827175.1). Taxonomy (NCBI): domain Eukaryota; kingdom Metazoa; phylum Chordata; class Actinopteri; order Perciformes; family Bathydraconidae; genus Gymnodraco; species Gymnodraco acuticeps. The sequence goes on from NW_022992062.1 coordinate 388,444, forward strand.
CTCGCAACAAAATCAGTGCCCTGGCCAAAAAAATCATCCAGTTTAATTTAGTCCGAGAATTACGGAAAACGTCAACGGGAGCACTGAAATATCTGTTTAATATGGGCTCTTCTCAGCCATATTCAATCTGTTGATGAGCAATAAACTACCTTATTCTCAATCAAAACCACTATGCAAATGTAGTGGTAAAACTGCTCAACCGACCGAGAGCAGCGATTGTTTTAATTAATTCAGTGCTTTTTTTTTTTAAACAACAGCCAATTCAATAATCCGTTAGTTTATTAAACACAGTGTGAACGTAATATTCTGCCACGACCCTTCCCATTTAATAGCTCAATTTAGTTCTTGAGCTTATGGTGTGATTAACAGAAAATACAAGTCTGTGTTCTTAAACATTACTCGTGTGCCGCTCACCACAGGGGGGGGAGGGGAATTCGCCCTCCCTCCTGCAGGCCTGAGCAGACACCCGAAAACGGATTGGTCTGATTTAAACCCGTTGAAATCTCCAGAATTCGGCAATTTGTTTCAATTACAAATCCTCACATTGCTTCTTTTTTTTTAAACAGAGGTTCCACCTTGCTGATGCTTTCCTTAAGGTCTCTCCGAATATTTGCAGTGTGTGATTGTCCAGTAATTTAATTCTGGAAACCACACACAGCGCAAATCGTTAAAAGTCGATGTTCCGAGGTTATTTATTAGCCCCAAATATTCTTATTGTTTATACATGAGCTGTGCTTGCTTTTGTTGGCACTTGCCCCAGCAGCATTCACAGGAAGAACCGGTCAAGATAGAAATCCCCTAGACACCGATTCCTCAGGTTATAATTAAGCCTTCAAATGTACAGTGGAGAGACCAAAACAAATTGCACTCGCGCAGTTTCACAGATAATTTTGATACCGTCAATCACAGAGTCTGGTAAGGCAGTTGTTCAAATAGATTTGAAAAAAAGCACTTACCAGCCTTCTGAAGAAATCTCGGTATCCTGTTCGTAGACGCCAAAATGTGAAGGTAAACTTCTGTTGTTGCAATGTTGAGGTAGAATGAAGGAGTCTGGAACCGTTGTTAGCCAAAAGCACCGAGAGTTTATTGATCACAGTACATTAATTACATACGGCCGGGGAGATCACTTAGTTGCACACCGTCCCGTGTTTCACCAGCGATCTCTGAACCAAAAGACACAAAACATCTAACCAACACGAGGAGAGGCGGGCTTTCAGAAAGCCCGCGTATAATCAATAGCCGATGCAAGACAATGATCTGCTTGTCTCAAAGAGATGCTGCCAGGTCTCAAACCCCCCCACGGATATCGGAGAAGCGTTTGACCTGTGACCTCAACCTACAGAGGGGTCTTTGAGTGACTACAAGCAGATGTTTGCAGTATCACAGACTCTAAGGAACCATAAAAGACTCTATAAACAGATCAGATGAAAATATTCTCTTACACCTGGTCCGTTGTCCAGCAGTCAGGTGCATCGCTTTGCCCGGTGTTGGTGGTGGCAGTTGCGCCAGCAGCAGCTAACGTTAGAGGCTCTGGAGGAGGCGGCGGAGCTAGTGCTAATGCTAATGCACTAGAACTTGGAGCAGGAGGATCAACCAAAGAAAGCTCCCCATCAGACACAATTTCCAACACAGGCACAGCATTCTCTGTATTTGAAGTTTCTTCCGGCGACAACCGCTGTCTTTTTGCACTTTTATTAATCCACGCTAACATTTTAGAAATGCTAATTTGTGACGTGACTTGCTTTCCTTCTCTCGGGGGCGTGCCTGCTCTGTTCTATCACTTTACATAGCCACCCACTGGGTGGGAGTTGCACTGCATAAACACAACACACGTGCATCTAGGTATGTAAATTGTAAAGCATTAAAACATGGTTTTACTAACAGTTTTCAGTATGTTGTTACTTCGGCATTATTATTATTATTATTTTGAAACGTGTATTACTATTAAATCACGGTCAAATAGGTTAATTTTGACATTTGACATCGTTTCCACCACAGTATTTACATGGAGAAGATAAGCCCCGCCCCCTCTCCAGCACGTTCTGTTTGAATGACAGGAGTAAACAGCTGACAGCCGCTGTGAAACTCCAGCGGTTAGAGCGATGAGAATGTCCGTTCGGCACCTCATGACGCATCTACTGAGTACCGGGCGGCTGTATATATATATATGGATGTATAATAAGAACGGCGGGAGAGTGTTGAGTACTGGCACGGTGCATGAGTACCGCAGTACCGCCAGCATCCCGGTACTGAGCAAGAAGTGCCGGTACTCCATGGGTCAGAACCAGAAGTGCCGGTACTGCGTACCGGTGAGTACCGGCCCAATTCCAGCACTGGTAATAAGCATTAAATGAAGTATTTACGGATTTAAACGGCTGGAAAACTCCCGTGTGTTTCTGGCTTAGCGGCAACTTTTTACCAATGCAAAAATGCGCGAACGTTAAAAGACAACACATTGGCATTCATCTACTGTTATATGTTATAACGGACTGTCTTGTTAAGAGTAATAGCAGAGTTTATTTTACCTTTTCAAAAGCCGGTCAGTGCCTGTTCATTTACAGTTAACACGCTCCCCGCAGAATGAGACGTCATCCAATCAGAGTACTAGCACTAAGTCGGACAACCAATGGGTGGACCACAAGATGAACGGGAGGGGGCGGGACTCTAACCCCCAAAACACACCAGGAGCGTCTGCGCCGCGTTACGTTGCGGCTGCGCCACGCTGCGACCTCCTCCTGCGACAACACACACCAGACGCGTTTCAAAACGTTGCGGAAGCGGAGCGTCCTGTGTGCAGCCTCGCAGTTGTTGTTGATTTTGGAATATTTCCTGGACATTTGTACTTCTACAAGTAAGTAGGCTATACGTAGTTAAATGGTTTATGTTTGTGTCTGTAAATCGTGTTTATTGTTGTTATTTCCTATTTTGTTGTGTTGTAGACACAGTTAAGAATAATTGTAATATTCCAGTTATAAACGACATGAATCAAAGATGTGTTGCTGTATTTTAGTGGTAAAAAAATATGCATTCATCATCATAATCATAATTACCTCCTCGTCCATGGTGCGTTTCGTAGTGGAGGTGTTGTGGGGTCTGCTAAATTAGTATATGTGGGGGATGGGCCTGGCCCGGATGCTCACCTTTCCACTTCCTGCGAGGGGGGGGGCTGCCTGCCCGACTTTATGTTACGGCTGTGCCGCGGCAAAAATAGGATTCATCCTAATTTTAGAGAAGCGCTGCGCCGAGCCGCTTCTGGGACGCGTCTGAGCCGTAACACGGCGCGTGTGGTGTAATAGCACCCATTGACTAGAGTGGCCGCGATCCTTACGACCGCCGCGGCGTGGCCGTAACACGACGCAGATGCTCCTGGTGTGTTTTGGGGGTAAGTGAGACTGTTCTCGCCCCACTCTCGCCCTTGGGGATCTTCTGGGTCGAGAAGATCTCAGCTGGGGGGACGGAGCCTGTCAATAGGCGCATTCACACCGCAGTACTTTTCCCACAAAGGTTCATGAGAACTTAGTTCATGAGAACTCTTTAGTTCTCATGAACTAAGTACAGATCGCGTTCACACCGGAATAACGGCCCGTCCACAATACAGCGTCTGCAGCGTCGACAGCGTCGACAGCTTCAATCTGCCCATTCACTTTGAATGGGGTGACGTCGCGTTGCCGCTTTTTTTCGCCGAACTGAATTGTGGGTAGCAGAGCGGTCCGTCTCCGGCGTCAGAACTTGAACAATGTTCAACTTCTGACGCCGGAGACGCCGGAGTAGCCAGCACAATCCCGTTTCGGAAATCTGACAGCTCAAGCCGTAGCCAATCAAACCGCGTCTAAGCTGGGAGAGATATCCCGCCGTTCATTTCTATATTTCAAAAAAAGATGGAGGAGAAACTAATTATCGCCGTAGCGAATCACCCGGTTTTGTATGACCAGACCCTCTTCACCTACCGGGATACAAAGCGGAGGAACCAGGCATGGAGGGAGGTGGCAGAGACAGTGGGTGAAACTGGTAGGTTTTCGCCTGTTTGGGGAGTTTATATATATATTGCTCCCATGAAATCCCCTGGGGTTTTTGCTTTGTATGTCGGGGGCGGGAGATTCATGTGATTGGTTGTTGGTTGTTGGTCGTGTTGCTTGAATAACATCCCCAAGCTTCAGACACGCCCAGCTCCAAGCTTTTTTTGAAGCTGTAGTGTGGATGCTCCGTAAGTCCCTGAGGGAGGATTAGGCAAATGAAGCCGCTGACGTCACTTCTTCTTCTTCTGCTTTGGGTTTACTGGCAGGCCGCAAACCACTTCACGGCGTATACTGCCGCCCAAAGTCCCCGGCCGGAAGTCCCCGGAGTTGGGGACTGGCTTCAGTAGAAGCTGCTGGGACTCCCAGCAGCTTCTACTGAAGCCTTCCGAGTAAATCGCCAGAACACCGACACCTCCTCATCTCCACCACTCCCATGTTTTATTTTGTGTTGCCATAAATTAGTCTCTCTGCGTTTCTGCGCTGGGCTAATGCTAATAATGCTAATGCGAGGATAATAAAATGGCGGCTTCACAAAACTTTTTGGGAGTTTTACGGGGCGTGGTTTGCAATCCGCCCAGCCAATTATTTCACACACACATACGGGTTTTGGGCCGAGGGCGACACCGTACTTCCGGTATCAACCATTTCACGCGAGGTGCATACAGAATATCATAGTCTATTCCTTAATCAATATAGTCAACTCTAAAATACCACATATATGCATTGGCATGATAATATTATTGTGACAAGTGGAGTATTCACCTGGTGTTTCCAGAAGATAGACGTAGATGCTGCCAAAATCGACCGAAGGCCACTTTTGAGGGTCGTAATTCCATACATTGTACATCCAACAACCCACACAGCTCTAGTTTACGCTGGTAACGACCGAGAGCACACCCCTCAAGTCCAGAGATGTAATCCGAAGACATGCAGCGATTTCTTCGGTCGTTAATTCAGAAAAAAAAACCTAGTGCGCTCTGCCTGGCTACATTAGCTAGCTGTTTACATTAGCATCACCAGGATTTTTGCACCTCCAGAAAAATGGCGTCTTTATAAAAAAATATATGGCGCGCGTTGCATTGTGGGTAGCTGTGACGTCACTGTGTGTGAAAGAATCCGAAATATAGCTCTTTTCTCACAAGAGAGCCGCTCGAAAGTCCCTGGGTTGCGTTCCGATAATCCAAAAATCAGCTCCTAAATTCTAACCCTATCTCCTATTCCTTGACCTCTGAGTGAAACGTCACGGGGTTAAGGGATAGTGGATAGGAGAATTCAAAAGGACTTAGGAGAAGAGACCGCGGTACTTTAGAGAATCCGAATGCACTTTCACTATCTGACGTGTGATGCGCCAGCGGACGTCATGAATGTGCGTCTGCTGCTGTGGGGTAACCATGGAAACTACAGGTTTCTATACAGCGGACTACAACATGGATGTTTAATAAGAACGAGGGACTAAACTCATCTAGAGACTCTGTGCTCTGATGCTGTTGCTTTATGCTTTATGAACGGGGACAACAGAGAAACATATTCTTCAGGACCAAAGTTGGAATTGAAATAAAAAAGGAAAGTGAAACTTATGCTCGTCACCCTCTCCCTCCGGTCCACATTAATACAAATGATCCCAATACGTATGATTGTATGAACTATGAAAATATCTTAAAATCAATACAAATGTATTTATTATAAACGTTAGTCCTTAACATCTATCTCTGTGTATATCACCATTCAAACATCTTTTAAAAGTTGAACAAACCCCACACCGCTCAGTAAAGACTGTGAAATGTTGACTTTATTTGATCATTTCAATAAAAACTAACGTTCATATTTCTCTTTTTGATTATAATACTGATGAACGTTCAGAAAAAAGCACTTTGGCAACTTACCACATACGTTTTAAAATGCTTAATAAGCACCGTAACTTTCATGATATAATTTCTCGGTCATAATCGGTTGTTTCCGTGAATGGCCGACTGTTGAGTGATGACAAATGCTGCAGCTGCAATGCATTGTGGGGCAGCATTTCCTCCTCTCCTTTCGGTTAGGGAGGTCCAGTGGTTCCTAAGCTAAAGGAGGTTATAAAGGAAGTTTGAAACCTCCTTTCCTTTCATTTGGAGAATTGGAATGGCACTTATCATGGCTGCCAGTGACGTACTTCCGGGTCATTTCACTCCGTTAGGAAGGTTCCTAAGCTAAATGGACTATTGGAATGCAACCCTGCTCTCTAGCAGGGACTTCCGTGGGGGTAAAAAGGTTCTCATGAACTAATTTTAGTACCGGCTCTTTTTGGTGTGAACGCGACAAAAGAGTTCTCATGAACTAAGTTCTCATGAACCTTTGTGGGAAAAGTACTGCGGTGTGAATGCGCCTAATCAGATCAGAGCCCCTTACTAGGTCAATTAAAGCCAGTGTACCAGCGTAAAACTGAGCAGGCCCGACTATCCTCGCCCCATAGGTGCAAATATATTCCCTGCAATCCTGTATTCTGTTTGTGATATTTTCCTCAGTATGACAGAGCAAGTTTCTCTCTTCTAAAGAATGCACACATGTGTTTAATCGTTAATGTCAGATATGTAGCCTACTAATTAAATACATTTGATCCTGCTCAGATACAACTTTATTGTTATTGCATATATTACAGGTACTGAGACAAGTGAAAAGTAATGTACACAATCTACAGAATAAAATATAGATTGAATTGAATGATGAATAAACAGTGAGGGGTCATTTTACTTGCAAAGTTATCTTTTAAATTGACAAACATCATATGTGTAATTCGTGGCACAATTCAAACGGGATCGAAAGATAACGTTTCTCTCGCCATTGACTTCAATTAATAATTGTTCGGTCCCATGGAGCTCCCCCGGACAGGGAGAGACTTCGCCTCTCTATTCAGAGGCTGCGTCATTCAGAAATAACTCACGACTAGAACTAGAAGTAGCCTACTCAGATCTTGTTCTTGAGTAAATGTAGAAGTAGTCAGATCTTGTACTTGTGTACAAGTAGAAGTACTCAGGTCTTGTACTCGAGTTCGATAAAGTCATGCCTAAACAGCGACATTGTACACGATAAATACGGGTTTAAATAGCAGCATTTGCCACGCAAGGCGAGTGGCAGCTACAGTAAACCTTCTCTTACTCTGGCATCTTGTGGCAACTCCCGTTGAGCAGCGGCAGATGCCTCGGCAAATTGTGGCATCTGTAGCATATGCCGGAAGTACTTGCCACAGATACCACAGAGTAGCGGCCTCTGTGGCATATGCCGGAAGTACTTGCCACTGCCTGCAGATGCCACGAAATGCGCTTGCTGTCTCTCAAATAACTGGGGTGGGCGTGGTGTGACGTCATGACGCAAAGTGGTATTACGTAAACCGTTCGGCGCAAAATTTCAAACGTTGAACAGGAAGAAGCTCTGTTCTCTGAATGCGGGATTAAGAATTAAAACAAGAAGCAAACACCAACATCGGATTTACACACTTAGAGGTACGTTGAGTTGAATTATTAGGTAGAGATGTTGTGCGTCAGCAGGCTAGTTTGCTAACAATAATAGCGAGAACACGTTAGTATGAGCTAATGCTAACCGAAGCTAATGTTGTTATGCTAAACTGCAGATACGTTTTATCTGGGCTTTGTTTTGCTACGTTAGCAAAGGTAGCTTAGCAAATATGTCGTGTTATAAGAGTTCAGGCTATCTTAAATCACTTTAGCTTACTACAGTTCACTTTAATAAGCTGCTGCAGTCCCTTTGTGATGTGTCTTTGTAGCTAACCTAAAAAACAGAACAGAATCAAATGTAATATGGCAACATGTCCACACATCACCAGGTACAGTTGAACTACCGAGGCTTCAGAGTTATACTGCCCTGAATGATTATCTCACACATAAACCACTGTGTCACCAGCTGGAGACAGAAAAGCAGGACCACATTAACATCCGTGTGATCATGAGGCTCTGAAAACACTGGATAAAAACGACCTACTCCACATACTATTACTCCATAAAGAGGTTCCTGGAGCACTGTACCCGCAACTAAGGAACAATGGAGTAAGGGTCTTAGATAGTTAGATAGATTATTGATCAACATTTGGGAAATTATTTTGTTACAGAAGAAGTATCAGTGTGTTCAGACTCCTACTAATACTTACAAAGTGGAACAGAGAACAACAACAATGTAAAATATGATATCAAATATAAACAGTATAACCTTTCTGGATAATTAAAATGTTCTAAAAAAAGTCAAAAATACCGCAGTTAGTAGCAGGAATATATGCTTACACTACAGGAGCCTAGACATACTTATCATTGTTTCATACCGTCTGTGCATGTTGGCTTTTATCTTTGCTTATGGGCTTTTTTGTCTGTTATGGGTTTTTAAAAAGGGGCTTTTAACTGAGCATATGTGCTGCAGTCGTGATTCAATTCTGCTCGTGTTGTAATTCTGCTCTTGTATGTTTTATTTTAATGCCATAAACCTCCCAGGGACAGCAGATGAATGCGTCCATGGCACATTTACATGATGGACTCAAGTGCTCATGTTGATTAATGGGCATTGTCCCTTCTTAGATAAATACATACAGATACAAATCTAGTACCTGGAACAAAAACACAAAGAAATACGGTCTAAACTCAAATGTGTTTTATTCATGAATTGCCTCTCCAGTGGAAAACTCTTTATGTGTGTTTCTCAGATGAGATATTAAAGTACTTTCATTCTGCTTCGTACTTTATTTTTAACCAATTGTATAAAGCTTGTACTTGCTTACAGTTGTCTTATTATTGTGTATTATAAATGGACAACGTGTACAGCATTTGAACGCAATTTAAATGATCCTCGAATCTCAATAAATATCAAAACATGACCCTCCCTAACTATTTCCCCCAAAGCTGAAACTCGGACGTTACGCTTCAACGTGTGACCTTTCTGTGTTTCTCAGCTAAGATGAGCGCAGCCTCCAGCCCGGTGTCTCGGATCCGTCCGGGATGGATGTCGTCCGGCCTGAAGAACAAGGGCATGTCTCCGTTGGACTACAGCACTCCGCTGCTCACATCCTTCCCCGGCAACGATGACGAGCAGGAGCGACGACAGAGACGAAGGTCAAGGGTCATCGACCTTCAAACGGCCCCAGACTCCTCCTTTAATGACTCTGCATCTCACAGGTAAGCTCCAGAGGTGGGAAGTAGTGGAGTACAAATACTTTGTTACTGTACTTAAGTACAAGTTTCTGCTATCAGTACTTTACTCCACTACTTACTTTTCTGACGACTTTTTACTTTGACTTCTCACATGTTGAACACAAATACCTGTACTTTCTACTTCTCACATGTTGAACACAAATACCTGTACTTTTTACTTCTTACATGTTGAACTCAAATACCTGTACTTTCTACTTCTTACATGTTGAACTCAAATACCTGTACTTTCTACTTCTTACATGTTGAACTCAAATACCTGTACTTTCTACTTCTTACATGTTGAACACAAATACCTGTACTTTCTACTTCTTCCATGTTGAACTCAAATACCTGTACTTTCTACTTCTCACATGTTGAACTCAAATACCTGTACTTTCTACTTCTTACATGTTGAACTCAAATACCTGTACTTTCTACTTCTTACATGTTGAACACAAATACCTGTACTTTCTACTTCTTACATGTTGAACTCAAATACCTGTACTTTCTACTTCTTACATGTTGAACTCAAATACCTGTACTTTCTACTTCTTACATGTTGAACTCAAATACCTGTACTTTCTACTTCTTACATGTTGAACACAAATACCTGAACTTTCTACTTCTTACATGTTGAACTCAAATACCTGTACTTTCTACTTCTTACATGTTGAACTCAAATACCTGTACTTTCTACTTCTTCCATGTTGAACTCAAATACCTGTACTTTCTACTTCTTACATGTTGAACACAAATACCTGTACTTTCTACTTCTTCCATGTTGAACACAAATACCTGTACTTTCTACTTCTTACATGTTGAACACAAATACCTGTACTTTCTACTTCTTACATGTTGAACACAAATACCTGTACTTTCTACTTCTTACATGTTGAACTCAAATACCTGTACTTTCTACTTCTTACATGTTGAACTCAAATACCTGTACTTTCTACTTCTCACATTCTCCAAACAGCTGGTTCCTTTAGTCTGAATGTGTGTTTGGTGCGTGATCATTATTCTTTAGAGTCATTGCGTGCCTATTGATTTGAACACGATCCGTGTATCCATCATTTCCTGGTCTTCTCTAAGAAGAGGGACCAATGGAAACGTTGTCATGTTGCCGTTGTTCAGCATGGAAACATTCATTAGCTAACAATGACATTATTGTTCTATTAATATAAAGGGAGGTCAGGTACTCTTTAAAGCAGCTGCTAGTTATGGGTACTTTTTACTGAAGTACACTTCAAAGCCTCTTTACTTTGACTTGAGTAAAGGATGTGTGTACTTTTGCCATCAAAAGCCGCAGAGATCTAGATACTCCAAAGCATGCTTGTGACTGTCATTGGAGCATGACTTTGAGTTATAAAAGCATTTAAAGTCATGGCTTTAAAATCCCTTCTGCTAATATGTATCTTGGAAGTTTATAGATAATCTCATTTCTGTATTCAGCGCCGCGGGGACTCCTGCTGCCGTGCCCAAGCTGTCGAACGCACAGATCTCGGAGCATTACTCCACCTGCATAAAACTCTCCACTGAGAATGTGAGTACATGTGCACAACGTATATTTATAATGTCTGCATCACAGGGAAATCATTAAGAGTCTCACACATTGTCCAACTGAAGCGTATCAATAATTACACTTGTTTTACATTTTCCCTGCATCAGGTTATTTATTTATTTGTACCCATACTGTAGGTAGACTTGGTTTGCAGGTAAAAGACAAGGGATCCATTATGACACACATCCCGAACAACGTAGATAGGGATGCTCCGATCGACAATTTTGGGGCCGATCGCCGGAATCAGTATCGGCCGATCCGATCGAGTGGGCGGGGCCTATGGGGATCTTCCATTTAAAGTGATGTTTAAAACTCGGTCAATGGGGCTCATTCACTGGCGCTTCCACAACCAACATCATTATTACATTCAAATGAAGTACATTATTCAAGTTGACTTTAACTTTGGAGAATAACACGGGAGAGATGAGCGGAAGCGTCTCATGCAGCTCACTGATCCAGTACTGACTGACCCGACAGTGAAGAATAAACATATGTATAACTAGTTTAGCTTGTTCCAGAGGTAGATCTAACAGCTAAGTATGTTAGGTCTAACTCTTAGTGTGTGTTGCTCCGCTCACCGGTCCGTCACAGCGGGCGGAGCTGCAGGGTTTCTGCTTCACACACGTTGCATACCGCTATTTTATTGTCTTTTTCGGACACCTTGAAATACTGCCAGACCGGTGAAGCCATTTTGGCGAGCTTGTGTTGGCGCGCACAGAGAAAAGTGTCATGTATTTTACGTCATGTGACCGTCGGCTCTCGCGATAGGCATTTTTAGAGAGCCCCGATCGTAGGGCTGTGCGATTATGGCAAAAATCATAATCACGATTATTTGGGTCAATAATTGATATCACGATTATTTTGACGATTATTCATTGACCATTTATTGAACTTTAAAACAAATAATATTTTACCAATAAACAAGATCAACAAATATGTTGGAGCACACTTCCAAAACCATACTAAACATATATTAATATGATAAATAAAAATAAATTAGACCAAAAATAAATGAAATCAAACATGTTGCAGTGCACTGTCACAACCTACTGAACACTCCTTAACATATAGCCAACATTTTGGTAAAACATATTCAACATATTCCACTCAGTTAAACGTTGAAGGCTGGCCAACCGTCATGGTCCAAAAGTAACAGGAAATAAATGTTGAACTACAATTTAAGACCAAATAAAAATGTTTAGGCCACCATGGCAAATGCTGGTAGGGCTGCTCATGTCATCTCTTAAATATTTTTTGCAAGAAACACCAGCCTGTTTACATGGTCTGGTTTCAGAGATGAGCGCAGGCAGGTGACAATATTGCCACCTGTACTGAAGACCCTCTCTGAAGAGGAACTTGTGGCAGTGCTGCCACATGACACAGGAAAAAAAGAAAAGACTCTGAAGAACCCTTTCTTTGCCATTATATAAAAATAGTGTTGCTACAAAAGTATAAATTAGGCTTACTAATAAGACAACTCAGATCTGAAGCTACACAGTAATCTGCTGCAGCAACAGTGCAATAAAAAAGACAACATTAATAGAATCAAACCCATTTTTTGTTGCATTTTATTAGAGTATAAAAAGAAATGCCTTTAAAATAGGATGCAAGCAACACTAGTTTCTGAACTGATAGACTATAATCAATTTAAACAGAACAGATCTTAATGTTTGCATTCTTATACCATTTTGTACAATAATTATCATGAATAAATTCAAACAAACTAAAACTTACAGCAGATTAATAACGGTATCTAACTTGAGTTTTTATTATATCAAAAACCTGTTGAAATGCTGCTGTTATTTTTACTGTCCCACAAAAGCGCGTCGCAGCCTCCAGGAAAGCTTCTTTCATAACTTCGCCGTCTTTGAAAGACTTCATGTGTTTCGCAAGAACGTGACTGACACGATAAGATGCTATGGTAGCAGCCTTGCTCTTGTTGTTGGGCCTGGTGGAAATGGACTGCTGTGCATTTAGCTGTCCTTTCAGGCCCCTCCCCTTTTGGAGCGTAGGGCAGAATAGGAGGGAAATCCGTCTCGTAGCGTTTGTGCACTGTTTTGAAATGCCGCTCCTAAATTACCCTTCTTCGATAAAGCCACGCTCGCATTGCAGATGAGACAGATGGACTTTGAATTGGAATAGATACAAAAATAATGATCCTCCCACTCGGAGTGAAAATTATATATTTTGGGCTTTTTTGCTTCTGCCATAATTGCGGTCTTGTGTGTGTGCGGACTGTCACTCCTGTTGACACGGACAACGTCAGCGAACTAGTGCACTGCTCACCAGCCACGCCCGGACACATGGGGTGAGGCCGGCCAATCACAAAGCTTTGATGCGTTCAAGTGCATTATTCTGGCACGGGAACATTATGTTACAGGACATTAACGATAAAACAGAATATTGTTGTTCTATTTTTAGACACATCTCGCGATCGACTGGGAATCTCCTCGCGACCCTTCTTTTTAACGAGTTGCTGCTCTTGTTCTGACATCTTCGCTTGCGCTGAACACTCACAACACATGTCACTCCCACGTGGCCGAGTGGGCTTTTAGGGAGGGGCAAAGCGCACCCAGCAAAATAATCGTATTTTGTCAATTATGCTGTTTTCCTAATCGTCGCAAACCATAATCGTAATCGCGATTAAAATACGATTAATTGCACAGCCCTACCCGATCGATCGGCAGAGAGTGAGTATCGGAGCATCGCTAAACGTAGATGTACTGGATATCTATCTTTCTGTAATAGTGGTAAGACTTGAAAGAAACAATCAAATACTTATGCATTTCTTTCTTCTTGTTTTGGCAGAAAATCACCACCAAGAATGCCTTTGGTCTGCACCTGATTGATTACATGGCTGATATTCTCAAACAGAAGGACTCTGAGCTCACAAACTTCAAGGTATGAGTTGATTTTTTGTGTCCACTCTTATAAGAACTCCCTTGTTTCCTGAAGTTGAAAAACATGTATCTGTTTTAGCTAAGACTTTGCATCGCCTGTAGAACAAAGCAATATGTGTTTTGATCATCGTTTTTCATTCTCCTTTTTAAAGGTACGCAGTGAAGTAGAGCAGCCATGTGTTAAATGACGCTTTCTTAAAGAGTGTGTTATCCGACAAACAAAAAAATCTTCTTACTTTGATAAAATCTGCAGATTAAAAACCCTACAAAAGTCTGATTATGAGCCGTGGCAATGGAAAAATCATTATCAGAATTAATGTATAAATACTTATTTTTTATTGCATATATATTTGAATTGAGTTTTAACCTTATATACAATGTGCACATTTTTACAAATTCTTACGTTTTCAAAATATATATTTATTTTATATCTTGGAACGTTTTAATACATATCTTATTTAATTTAATTGTAGTCTTTTATTAAACGTCTTATGTTGTTTTTTTACATTTGATTTAATGTAATTATTTTATTGCACATTTCTTTACTAAACTGTTATTCTAAATTAAAAACAACTGTCACAAAAATCCCCTTCCTCTTTATTTGACACCCATTATGTCGTGTGCATTGCCCCTTGAGGAACATGGTGTTATACAAACTCAAATGGACCTGTGTGTTCTGTGTGCTTTCCTCCTGCAGGTGGCCGCTGGTACTTTAGATGCCAGCACTAAGATCTATGCTGTGAGGGTAGATGCTGTTCATGCCGATGCCTACAGGGTCCTGGGGGGTCTGGGGGCCGAGACCAAACCTGGAGAAGGTGAGACCCTCTCCAATGTGTACTTTCATACGTTGTCGGATTTAGGGCTGAACGATTCATCGATTTTAAGTCAGGATTTTTGTTTTGTTCTGTGTGTCAGTCATCCACACCAATCAGAAGTGCTGTGCTCCACATGTACCAGCCATTGTTAACCAATCAGAAGTGGCCCATGATAGAAGGTGATGGACAGATTGATCCAATCACCTGCCAAGTATTTTTGAAAGTGCCTGCCCTTTCCAAATGGCTTCCAATGGAGCTCTAGATGGTTTCTGAGTCAGGTTAGTAATGCTCCATCACATGTTTCTATTACAGGGTGAATCTTAAACTGAAGCTTGACTTTAAAGCAACCCAACGGAAGCTTCATGTAACTTTAGTTCTTTCACTCGTAGCTCGGGCTGCGGAGGTGCTAGAGACGGGAGCACGTTGATGCGACCTTCCTAGCCGGAGATATGGCCGCATTTTACAATAAGCTTCCGTTGGGTCGCTTAAAAACAAATATCGCAAATCGAATCGCAATATCTGTCAGAAACATCGCAATTAGATTATTTCCCCAAATCGTGCAGCCCTAGTCGGATTACATTTGAATAGACTGAATCACACTGGAGATAGCATGCGGGATTTATGACCATTTCCCTACAAAAGAATCCAATATTTGACATTTTTTGTGTACATTTTTTTTTCACGCCTGAACAGACCAGGGTTCAAAAGATGATGAAAACGACGGAGATGGTGAAGCGACCACGAAGCAGCCGAAGAAAAAGAGACCCCCGAAGAAGACTGTGGAGCAAAACCTGGCAAACATCAACAGCGCCGAGTCTGAGAGGAAGTGTGAGGTACGGGGGCGTCTTTACAGGAACATATTTAACACCTTTTCTAATACGATGATAGTTGGGCAGAATCAACCTAACAGTTCATCTTAATATTTACCATTTTCTAATTCTTAAAATCTATTAAATCAAAGGTTTTTATGCTCGAACTCAGGAACTAAACCTGTGTTTCGAGCTGAAAATGTAGTTCCTTTACTAAAGTTAAACATATAATATGTAATAATTCTGCATTAAAACATATTTTAAAAACCCGACTAGACGTATGTTAGATATTCTGTTAATTTGTGTACTTACATTACCTCGAGATATATATAATTTAAATAAGAATTACTCCGATTTTAAATCTAATAATAATTACACCTTCCCGTTTAAAGTATGAAAAAGCTAGCAGCATATAAAGCAAGAAGTGGAAAGTAATGTAGGATAGTAGCTGCAGGATAACGGTAGTAAATACTATATTTACTAGCAGTGCTTCCCCTAGGATGGAGTCATAGCAGCGGTGCTAAGGCACGTGGGCTCAGCATAATGTGAGAGCGGAGCGCGTGCCATTTTTTTGTGTGTGCGAAGTGCGCCCCGCCAATTTGTTTCTATGTGTCTGCCAGCACAAGAAAGGCTCTTGAGGTCTTTACCAGGGCCGGTTCTAGACAATTTGCTGCCCTAGGCGAGATTTTATATATAAAAGAATAAATGAAAAATCTCTACAAAAGACAAATACACTACAAAAACAGAAACGTATTGACATAGGTAATAGACGTCAAAATGGCTTCAAATGTATTCAGTATTGTATGAACATGTTTTAATTAGGGGGTGGACGTCACATCCTCTAGGGGGGACCGGGGGTATGCCCCCCCGGGAAGATTTGTTTTAACATTTTAAAGTAAAATGCTTCAATCTGGTGCACTTTGAGCACACAATTACTAGAGACCTGATCTAGGGGGTACAACTCTAAAACACCCATATGAAAAAGATCGGTTTACATTTTAATAATCAAATAAGTGTGAACATAACCAATAAACTTCCATAGCCAATAACAAATACATGTATTTTTGTTGTTCATTCATATCTTATTTGACCTAGTTAACATTTATTTATTCGTGCATATTTTTGTATCCCTCCAACTTTAAACAATATTTTTGGTTTACTGTCCTATAGTATACATTGGAATGATTTCAAACCTGTTTTTATTTATCCTAATAATTATAAAGGAGTGCCTTGGAAATATGTGTTTACATAATTTGTGGTCAAAACGTTTGAGACCCACTGAGATAACTTAAAAACAAAAATTAACTTATCTAAACCCTCAGAGTCCTTTACCTCACTGAGCCTCTCAGTCTGACAGGAGAGCTCTCCTCCACCCTGGTTGTAGAAACATCTACTTCTTATATCCGTTAGCGCAGCTAGCACCAGATTCTAATAACAACAGCGCCGGTACCGGTGCGCCCTCTCTCCCTCCCAGAGCTACCACCGCAGCGCCCCCCAGATCTGGCGCCCTAGGCGACCACCTATGTCACCTATGCCAAAAATCGGCCCTGCCAGTACATACAGTGGCAATGTCTCAAGATTTAGCAAAAATACACCTTTATTGAACAGACAGTAACACAAATACTACAAATCCACATAACAAACAATCAAAAATGAAAAAGGGTCGCCACTTATTATTATTTTAATAAAAAAGTTAAAAAATAAATAAATGCCCCCCTAGCAGCGGCGCGCATATTTCAGCAGCGGCACTGCGCCGCCACTATTTGTATATAGGGGAAACACGGTTACTAGTATATAAGTATATATTAGTAACGGTGGGTTTTATTCGGTCTCCTGTAATCGCGTTGTGTTCCCTTAAGTTTGTGATGGACATTTGACTCTGGACTATGTTTGAGTGCAATATATATAATATGTTTTGACCTTGCAGCTGTTTTCATGTGACATCTATACATCTCTCTCTCCCCCTCCCCCCCCCCCCAGGTGGACCCCATGTTTCAGAGGATGGCCGCCTCGTTCGATGAGAGCAGCACGGCGGGCGTCTTCCTGTCCGTCCTCTTCTGTGAGAACAATCGCTGCGAGCTGCTGTTTCCCTCCAACATGACCCTGCTGCAGTCCACTCCCTCCTACTCTCCCCCCCGACCCCTGACCGTCCCTGCATCCCCCTTCATGGGTAAAGAAAACATTTAAAAGCTTCAAAAAATGTGCAAGGATGATATATTTCTGGACCCTGAAGGCAGCATCTATCTGGTTCCCTCCACAAAAAGCCAATAGGATATAAAAATAAATAATGTCATTATTTATGATACTTAATTTAGCAGGATAATCTCCACATACTACGACACTTTATGATTTCTGAAGTAACAAGCTAATGTTGGGCTATAAAGGAACCACAGCACGGTCACATGACTTCACGTCACCACCGCTAAGCTAAAGGTGGCTAATGTTGGGCTATAAAGGAACCACAGCACGGTCACATGACTTCACGTCACCACCGCTAAGCTAAAGGTGGCTAATGGTGGGCTATAAAAGGAACTACAGCACGGTCACATGACTTCACGTCACCCCCGCTAAGCTAAAGGCGGCTAATGTTGGGCTATAAAGGAAATACAGCACGGTCACATGACTTCACGTCACCACCGCTAAGCTAAAGGCGGCTAATGTTGGGCTATAAAAGAACTACAGCACGGTCACATGACTTCACGTCACCCACCGCTAAAGCTAAAGGTGGCTAATGTTGGGCTATAAAGGAACTACGGCACGGTCACATGACTTCACGTCACCACCGCTAAGCTAAAGGTGGCTAATGTTGGGCTATAAAGGAACTACAGCATGGTCATATGACTTCACGTCACCAACGCTAAGCTAAAGGTGGCTAATGTTGGGCTATAAAGGAACTACGGCACGGTCACATGACTTCACGTCACCACCGCTAAGCTAAAGGTGGCTAATGTTGGACTATAAAGGAACTACAGCACGGTCACATGACTTCACGTCACCACCGCTAAGCTAAAGGTGGCTAATGTTGGGCTATAAAGGAACTACGGCACGGTCACATGACTTCACGTCACCACCGCTAAGCTAAAGGTGGCTAATGTTGGGCTATAAAGGAAATACAGCACGGTCACATGACTTCACGTCACCACCGCTAAGCTAAAGGAGGCTAATGTTGGGCTATAAAGGAAATACAGCACGGTCACATGACTTCATGTCACCACCGCTGAGCTAAAGGAGGCTATGTTGGGCTATTAAAGGAACCACAGCACGGTCACATGACTACAGGTCACCACCGCTAAGCTAAAGGCGGCTAATGTTGGGCGTGATGACGGTTAGTCGTCTCATTGAGACACTTGTTAGCAACCTCCGTTTTTAAATTCCCCAGT